>NW_010433164.1:77527-114732 GCF_000710305.1 Buceros rhinoceros silvestris
AGAGCATCAAACCAAGGTGTAACTGCAGACAGGACACTCAAGTCTAATTATCAGGACTGGTGCATGTCGAGCACACCTAAAGAAGGAGGAAAAGCTGACCAACGGCTCAAGCTCTTCTTGCCGCTGCCAAGAACGGGTGCTCAGATGGGTTTTATCACCAACCCATAGATCTGTCCGGCTGAGACTGCCTCTAACCAAAAGGTGTCCCCACTGCACTGCAGAAACGCTCTGAAGGGGTGTCTCTGGAGCACCCGACAGGCGGGGAAGCTGCTGGCAGCCCCACCTCACCTCCCCGCACCCAGCGAGAAAGCGGACCTTCCCCAGGGGATGCTCCACATCACCGGGTGGCTCAGCAGAGAGACGGCCAACTGCATCAGCTATTCTAGCCGACTATCCATTCTGAAAGGGAAGTTCCAGCTGGGAAAATCCGATTTGTAAGTCGGAGACGTCATTCAGTATTTCCATCTTAATAGGAAGGAATACTCTCTGTGTCAGCTAATTCCGTGTAAACAAAGAACAGTGAGTGCTGTGCTCTCACAGCACTGGGGTGTGGAAAGAGCACCAGCTTCACCGAGCTCAGGTATTCCTCAGTGCACACAGTTACCACAGGATCTTTGATTCAGTAACCAAGCCAGAGATGCAGAACCAAATTTACCAGCCTCAACGCTCTGTCTTCACTCCATGCTACCTCATATTACACCCCAAAATAGAACTAACAGTACAGCTCCAATACAGAACTACTACAGCACTGGGTATTTTCATATGAACCCCCAAAACTCCACAAAACATACTGGTAGATTAAACTCTTCCAGCTGAACAGATGAAAGCTTGGGCATACACCAACTCAAAGGACACCTAAGGCCATACAAGCTACAGCAGGACCTCACCAGACTAGGTGTTACAGCTCTCAACAAGAACATAAAAGGTTTTGAGAATATTTGCTGAAAAAATCCTTTAACCCCAAAGAAATTTAAACCATCATATTTGAATGAGCTAAACAATTAGGATTTTTAAACTAGCAACAGCACTGTAACACATGGAGCAGGCTTACAATTTAATCTGTGGGCTACATAATTACAGCAGCTTGTGGGGGTCAAGTTTGGCAAGGGGGGATAACTGAGGAACAACCCACACATTCCAGTGGATTCCTGCAACAACTTTTCCAGTTCTGATCATGGCAAAAGACCTCCGATACAATCCAGAAACACATGAAAAAACACAGACTGGTTGCAGAAGTTACAGTGTTAGAAAACTGGTTGAGACAAAACTGTGTTGCCCACCCCACGCTTCACAAACCCTACCTGTGGTGCACTTGAGGAAGGCAGGAGATACCACAGTAGCTGCATTCAAGATACCAGCTCCACCAGGGAAACCCCAGACATCCACCAGCAGCCATCTACAGGAGCACCCCCATAATGCTCCCTTCCACCTACTTCCTACTTCTCTTATATAACTTCCCTTTCCTTCCCCAATCATGGTCACCACGTGCTGTTAATGGCTTTTAATTAATCCAATCAGCCGATAGCCTCCACACGCCCCCTTTCTCTGTCTATGGCAGGAGCAAAGGCTGTTTTCTCAACGGCGTTGAGGAGGAGGAAACGAGGGTGTTTACAAGCAGGAGAAGAAAAGCGGTACCTGTAGCAGCAGGTCCTAAAGCTTGGGAGGAGAAGTCTGTGCTATGAGAACCCAGAAGGCTTTCCGTGAAATCCAAGGCAAAATCTTGGCAAACAAGCAAAGACTTCTAAAGGTAATCTGGACTAGTTTTCTGGAAAGAATATATAAAAAAGTAAACAGTGTCACTTGTAATACATCATATCTTCATCCTTGCAGACACCACAAAGAGATTAGTTGTCCTTTGCTTGTCTTAATAGCCAGTTCTCCTGAGTTCTGCTGCTGTCCTGGTGCTGCGTTAGCTGGTCTGTACTTTTTGTCTGCATTTCAACACATTAAAAACCAATTTCACGAGAGAGAGAAAAAAAGATCAAAGAAAACAAAGTAACCTGATAAAGCCTAAAATAATTCCTAGGCATGATTTTGTTGTAGTTTATATGGGTTTTGTTACAAATTAATTTGGGAGCAAGCTAAGAGCAGACTCAGTTAGAAAGAGCCAGTGATCTGGTGTGCCTAATTAACCAGCTCAAAGCAAGGCAGTGCTCTGTGGCAGCTCCTCATCCGCTGCTCCCCCGGCTGAGCTTGCTCCCAGTGACAAGCCTGGTTGTGCTGGTTCAGACAGAAGGATGGAGACACGCATCCACCCCTGACATCTCCTGTCACTTGTGAATGAACCACGCAACACCTTTTCGAAACACATGAGGCCTGTGAAGGCGTGATGTCTTGGCCGTGGCTGTTTACCGCGCTTTGTGTTGCCTTGACCTGTCCTGCCTCTGACTCACGCGTGTGGGTGCCGTGTGGGTACCAGGGCTTCCTGGCACCCGCGCCAACCGGAGCACAGCTCAATTCCACATCACTGGCTGCATCCAAACTTAGAACTGGCCCTGGAGGGCTCTGCCTGATGCGCTGCAGTTTGCTCTTTTGAGCATGGCGTGCCTTAATTGCGGTGGTTTTAGCCCTGTGGGAAGAGGAGAGGAATGGCTCATCTGTGTATAGTGCGGTAAATAAACGGGTGTTTTCATTTAAATAGAAAGAGAGCAGCCAGAGATCTCAGTGTTTCTGGTAAGGTGTTGTACCATAACATTTAAGAAAAGCTGCCGTGCCTCTTCTGCAGCAGTCGAAGTACGCGCTGCAGTAAGTGCCAGGGGCGGATAGCGGAGCTGACTGATGGACTGTGCTAACAGTACGCCGATACGAGCAGAAAGCACACCATGATGTAAGGGACCCTCTCCGTCAGCTGACAGTGACATCTTGTGAGAACAGGGGCCTGGCTGAGGCTTCCAGCACCAGGAACAATTGCTGGCATGACATTTCTCAGAAAGTACAAAGATTTTTTTCCTTCCACTTGTGACAACGTGTCATATTTGGGCTTCTGATTCGGTAGGCAATATAGCTCAAGGCTCTACTGTCTGCAGGATAGGCAAGCACAGGTGATGATCAAGGCAACAGAGGAGGGCAGATGCAGAATATGAGCTTGAAAGCCAAGATCAGCCTTCTGTGAGCACTGTGAGCACAGCTGGCCAACAAGGAGATGGGGGTGACTGAAATTCAGGATGACTTGAGGGAGTGCCAGTCATGGTAAGGTTGGCTGCAGCTCTCAGAGAGCAAAGGTTAAAAAATATGAAGGAACTGATCCTTTTAAAACTAAAGTCCATAAGAAAAGGGCTGTGCAACTCTTCCCTCGAATTCCCCATTCAAGTCAGCACTCAAATCTTGGTCCCTGTTGCTGTATTACATTCTAATGAGTAGTTTCTATTTTAAGAGTAGTTTTAGAAAGAAGGGCTGGGAAGCACCTTGCACTGTTAGCGCTCACCCCTTAGTGTTCACACAGATCTGGGCAGTCTGAGCAGGCATGTATGAAGCCTCCTCCAGACTTTTTTAAGGAGAATCCCAGCCAATTTTCTCCTTTTTATGTCTGTCTGTGTGCAAATTTTCACATCTTCTCCCAGCCAAATATGCAAGTATGTAATCCACCAGGGCATTTTTGATCTAGTCAGAAATGGGTGTCTTTAGAAGTCTTCACTACATCTGATGCTGCTTGGTGGATGACCAAGCTCAGGTATTCCTCTGAATGGGGAGTCATTAACATCTGAGACCAAATTGCATGGTATGTTCAGTTTTACTCAATACGTAATTGCAAGATGGGGCTAAGAACCTTGTACTGGTGCCTGGCTGGATCCCAGGTCTGCCCTGGGCTGCTGCTGTAGGTGCAAGGACACCAACCCTAGGAAAAGGGTGCATGTCCTTCCTGTGGTATCCTTGCTGCCGGGTAGAGGAGTTGGTACAGAGAGGAATTGAAAGGTTTTGTCAAAACCCGTAACACATTTTCCTCATTATAGATGTGCTTCATTAATGAAGATGTGAAACAGCCTTTAAGAGCTTCGTTCCCTCTGTGGCAGGTTGCTAGGGGGCCTCAGGGTAGAGTGTTGGAATTTTTCATCAGTGTGTCATGTACTAAAGCAAGTATTTTTCCCTGTACGTGGGCCACTGACAAAAGAAGAAAAATCATAGAATGGTTTGGGTTGGAAGGGACCTTAGAGATGTAGTTCCAACCCCCTGCCATGGGCAGGAACACCTTCCACTAGACCAGGTGGATCAGAGCTCCATCCAACCTGGCCTTGAACACTGCCAGGGATAGAGCACCCACAACTTCCACCCCCCCCCTGCCATGGGCAGGAACACCTTCCACTAGACCAGGTGGATCAGAGCTCCATCCAACCTGGCCTTGAACACTGCCAGGGATAGAGCACCCACAACTTCTCTGAGCAACCTTTTCCGGTGTCTCGCCACCCTCACAGCGAAGAATTGCCTCCTTATACCTGATCTAAATCAACCCTCATCCAATTTAAGGCCATTTCCCCTTGTCCTATTGCTACATGCCAGCTTTCTTATAAGCCTCCTTTAGGTACTGGTAAGCTGCTATATGGTGTCCCCAGAACCTTCTCTTCTCCAGGCTGAAAACCCCCTACTCCCTCATAGGAGAGGTGTTCCTGTCCTCTGATCATTCTGGTGCACCTCCTCTGGACCTGCTCCAACAGGTCCTTGTCCTTCTGGTGTTGGGGGTTCCAGAGCTGAACAGAGTACTCCAGGTATGCTCCAGAAGAACATAAAAGCATAAAATCATAGTACAAAAGATCACCAAAGGGACAGAGCATTGGCCTGTGATGGAGGCCATGGTTAGAAGGTTATTTTAATCCAGCATAATGTACATAGCAACTGGAAGATGTCGTTCACCTTTCTGTGGTGTTGGTAGGGGGAGGAAGTGGCAGCAGGTTGTCCATGGCAACATGGATTTATATTAAATAACATTGAAAGTAAATTGTGAGATCAGGAAGCTTCAGTTTGTTTCAGCCACAGATTTACTGGGCGAGCTCGAACAAGTTGCTACATCTCCTCCTGTTTCTAAGCTCCCCATTTAAAACCAAGGGAAAGATGTCTGCTCTAACAGGGTGGTTGTGAATATTTAATTTGTTAGGTGAGGGTCATACAAAATACATTGACATAAACTAAAATACACACAATGGGTTTTGCCCATTTCCTTTAATTTTTGAAAACAAGTAAGTAGACGAAACCTTGTGCCCTTCAAAACCAAACAGAATCTTTCTTTGTGTAAAATGTTATACATAAACCATAGTGGTTGTTCATTTTTATTGTATGATTTTTAATAATACCGCAGATACTTCAGAAAAGGGCAATATTGTTTCTACTGCATAAAAAAATCATCATGATATAGTTGGTTTTTTGCACTTCAAAAAAAAAACCCCAAACAAAACACAAATCCTAGTAGGAAATTCACCCTCCCACATCCCTCCCCCATGAAAGAAAAATAGTTTTTTAAAAATCAGTAAAGTGTTAAGCAGGTCGGGTATTAACTGCACACATGTACAAGCACAGCACGTTAGTAATACTGTATAAGACTTTAGACCATGCCAAGCCGGCTGTATGTGTATAAAGCCACCGGTGAAATGGTTTGTAGCAGCAGAACAGGAAGCATGTTCCATACAAAGGACATCGTTCCCGTGGAGATATCTGGATGAGTACAAAAGGTCAAAGGACGCTGACAAAAATGCACACATCAGTTTTTTCTGCTACAGCAGCATGTGTTACAAGTCCAAGGGCAACCTCGGCTTGTCTGGGATTTTCATTTTGTGTCTAAGGGGTGGCCAGTTGAGTGGAGTGGGTTCTACCTCAGGAGGAGTCCTGATTGCTGAAGATAACTTCACTGAAATCAAGGCCAGGTGTAACCTAACAGTGCGTCTACATTTGGACATCCTTCGCTGACAGGAAAATGTGTCGACGTTTTCTCTGGGAGAGAACACGACCTGTCCCAAGGCCCATATGTGGCTTTAGGTCCTTAGTTCTGCAACCCTGGTGGGTGCAGAGGGACAGCAGATCAGAAATATTAACTTCTAGGTTTTTGAGTAGGCAGTTTTTCAATGTCAGGTTGTAACTTTCAGTTGATTCTTTTTATATAATTCAATCTGTGGTTTCAATGCTGGCAGCATTTCTCTGCCAGAAGTAGCATTTTCCAATGGGACTGTGATTTTCACTGGAACCTCCAGTCTGGGAGGCCAAGCTGAAGACTTCCTCTGAGGAAGGCCAGCTTTCCCAAGACCATGGTCCTGTGCCTTCTTAAAGGCAGGTGCCTTCAAAATGTACTTTCCTAAGCACCTACTGATGGGGACAAGCAAAGGCAAGCTGGACTTAAAATATCTGAAGTAGAACTGTGGTAGAGAAGTTGTCCCTTAGACTTCCACCTTACCATACAAAAAATACCAGTAAGATAATGCAAAATTAAGTAGCTCTGTTAGATTTAATGATGTGACTTGAGACAAAGTGATTCTATGAAAATGCTTTTGTAAGATGTAACCATCAAACCTCACAGAAATGCTGTCTACAGGTACAGTTCTAGGTAATACTCAGATGCTCTTGAGGACTTCCAGGGAGATGTTTTCCGCTGTAGAAGGCCAGCAGCCACTTTTGTTTCTAGTAACTCCAGATGCTGGTATCTGAGTTTTGGTGATTCTGAATTGCAGAGAAGTCAGGTGATTTTATGACATTTCTTCTGGGCTATCTGAGGCTGTTTCTTGGCTCTCCACATCAAATACTGTGCAGTGTTGTATAGTGTTCCTCCACAGGTTTCTCATACAACCATTCAATCAAAGGAAAGGAAAGGACAAGGGAAAAAAAAAAAAGTCATCCAGAACAAATAATAGTGTTTGGAATATTGGCAGAAAAAAACCCAAACAACCCAAGAGACAGTCCAGAGATTTTGACCCTGGGCATTTGCATACCTCTTGGTATCAACCATCCATCAGCTGAATTCACATACAGAATCTGTTTTAAATCAGAGGGAGGTCATACAGCTGACAGAAGTCCTGACATCACAAACCCCATACAGCTCCCTTTGCGAAACAGAGAAGTCACAACATCCCTGTCTTAATTCTTTCCTTTGCACCATATATAAATTACCTCCCGGAACTCTTGCAGCGATTAAGGACCAGTCACTCCAGCCTTCCACCCAATCAACTCCTACTCCGTCTGCAGCGCAAGCCTCAACACCCTTCAGGGTAGAAGAATCAACCTAATCTGAGACTGTCTAGAAAGTACCTTGAAGATGAGAAAAGCTGCATAGTGCTACACATTGTCCTGCCAGGAACCTTGATTTCTTTTGAGAAGAATGAAGAGATGCGCAGTTAGACTGGCATAAAGGGAGGCAGACAGAAAGGCCACGGTATTCAGAGCGCTGAACTTCCTCTGTTTTTCTTCAGAACATCACCACATACATAAAGTAACCTCGATCTGTTGTACAAATGTAGACCAGCACACTTCAGGGGATGGGAAGTGCCAGCCAACATGAAGTACTGGCCACCCAAACACTAAAGAAAATGAGAAAGTTTTAGAGGTCTCTTGCAGCAGCTCACGCCATCTCAGAGACCATTCACTTACAAGAGCAGCAAAACTCATAGCTCTTAAGAAATACTCTCTGTCCAATCTCCAGAAAAACAGTGACTCAGAAGTGGGCCCATTCCACCACATATCTAGACCTGTGGACACAAATGGAGGATGGGGGGAAGGTGGTAAGAGCAGCTGAGGTGGCTTTTTCTGTTGGCTGCGAAAAACTCGCCATGGAAGAAGAGCTTTAATAGCTGCAAAAGCCACTGACCACAGCTGGAAGGGCTCCCTCTGCTTTTGGTGGATGCTGGATATGGCCACAGTTTAGACAGCAGTTACAAGTCATTCCCCTCATCCCCTCACAATTTCTTCCAAAATAACTCCAAGGTCATTCTGGTCCCCTTTATATACATACACGAAGAGCTGAAATGGTCTGAAACGCTTACAGATTAGAGCGCGTGTATCTATACAACGTTACGGCTGACACAAACCAAAGCAGAAAAGTTTTACAGCACATTATACAGGTCCCTCTAACTTCTAAAAAAACATTTACTGAAATCACCATATTACAAGAAGTCATCACTAACGTACCATATAATACTATTTCTTTTTCTTTTACATAATCATTACTTATATAGTAATTTAAAAAAATCACTTTTAAACAAGTATACAATTTTCACTTTAAAATTAACTGGTTAATAAAATTCTGTGCAAAACAAGCCAGCCTCTATAATTAAGTGAATTTATGTATTTATTTATTTATAAAAAAAAAATAAAACAAAAAAGATAGTTCTTTCAGAAATGTGTCTCCTTTTCTGTAATGGTGGAAATGGCGCCGTCTCCTTTCAGTTTGGCATCGCAGTCATTTATTGCTGCAATGTAGGCTCCTCCTCCAAGTTTCCCTCTCATTTTCAGGTCTGAGCTAGGTGTAATCAACTTCCTGAATTTCTAGAAAATTTGAGAAAATGGAGATCGTTATTTTTCCTTGGTCACAGACGCACATTTCTTAGACTGACTGGAAACCCCTTCTCTCTTGCACACCTGCCTCTGGTTGCCCTGTCGCAGGTACACCCATGAGGCTGCCCATCCGCTACAAATCACGCCAGACTAGAGAATGGAGGGGAAGACAAAATCAAAGGGGATTTTCATGCTCTAGCGTTCCCTTCCACGGAGAAACTCAACGCAATGCTCCAGGTAAGGCCTGGAGAAAACGGAGGAAATTCAGATGCCTCTTTCTACCAGTGACTGAGAGGCTGCCACTGGGATGGGAATGTGGTGTTACTCTATGATTAAACTGTGCTGAGTCCCACACAGGTGAGGATTCATACTCCCTTCTCTTTTTTTCCAGTATCATTAAGCCCAAGATACATCTTACCTCTATGAAAGTGCCTTCTTCCTTCCACAGCTTAATGCAGATCCACAAAGGGATACAGATCATGGAAGAGAGTGCCATCATCCACCCTATGCCATAGCCCCAGTCAGGGTATATATACACGTTGTTGTATTTCAAAGGCTTGTATTTCACCAGGAAAAAAATGAAGATTCCCTGAAATAAGCAGAGAAACATATTAGCAGTATTTGAAAAGCTTCCCGTGTCACCAGAAAATGATGGAGTTTAGGCAAGGCCAGTCTCCCTAGGGATGGGAAGTAGAGCTGAGCTTTTCAGTCAGAGAAAAAAAAAACAAACCACAGCAATATCTTCTTTTATGTACCGCTTAAATCACATGTCTCAGTAGCTTCCCCAGAAATGAACCACCTTTCAAGTTTAAATCCTATTTACCTCTCAACGACAATAAAACCTGCACTTTGATGGCGAACAGTACCTGGGCAGGAAAGATTAAGTAACACAAGCTGCGTCCTCTCCAACCTGTCGTGACGAAAGAGGAAAGCTAAAATTTTCAAAGTTGCCTTAATCCACTGTCACTATCTGCAGTTCCCAGGCCAACTCTTTCATCCTCACGAAAGCTCGAACACATCCGTCTGAATTCAAGAGGTGCCTCATCGAGCAGTTTGGACCATTCACATTTGTGAAATACAGAAAAGCTACCACATCTTTTTCTCCAACATGGCGAAAAAAGTGTGCAAGGGTGAGTGATATTAAGTTCATTTCAGAGTTGGCAAAAATGAGTCAGAAATTTTCCCATGTTTGCAAACGTGCTGGCAGAGCTCGAGGGAACTTGGGTGCCCCAGCACCTGTGGTTTTGCGGTTGCTATCATTTCTGCTTTGGACAACCGGGAAGTTTTAGTATCTACCCCTCAAGCACTTGTGGATCGAATTTACAGGCAATGTGGTCGAGCTGCTTTTGTCATTTTGTCCCAGTTACACAGCCACAGCAGATGGCCAGAGCTGGCACCAGCACTGCTAGCTTCCAGGAAAGCAAATTGCTTCCCTCTTCTTCATGCATATGGGACATGCCTTGGGGCTCATCCTTGGGGCTGCTTTCACTAGAAGTAAAAATGCCCTGTCATCTTTGAAAAGTGTCTACTCACCCAAAGAGAGGGAAGGAAATAGGAGGCTGGAGCAGCAAGGAAACCAGCACAAGCCTGGAGGAACTGGAGTTACGCTGGGCAGACACAAGGTGGACGAGTAATGCAGTGAAAAAAGCCTCCGCTGTGCTGGCAAATGCTCATTTAGGACCCTGAGTTTATTTTTTCCCTATTATTGCATATACAAAGATTTCTGACAAGTCACAGAATATATAACAATCTTTACAGATCCTACAGAGTGTTTTTTGATTAAAATATATGCTACAAATCAACAGGTGTTTTTCTCAACTGTTGTGAACCATTAGCAGCAACAAAATTCTAAAAATATGCACTGAAATCCCTCTTTCTCTCTAAATCGAGTTATTTGGGTATTCTGTACTTACTGCACAAATACCTGGAGTTAAGACCATCCAGCACCATTTAATCAATGACAGTGGTTTGTACCCAATCATATCTTCAATGTTCTCATAGAAGCGATTGCTGCCTGCCCCAAGAGAAAACAAAAAGCAGCTATAGAAGGTGCGTGTAAGAACTTGTATGGGTCAGAAATTAAAACAGAACAGAACAGAATGATCCCACTATCTGTTATTTAGAGTGGAGAAAAAGGCGTTCCTGTGTTTCGGTAGGGTATGGGAGCATGGAGGGCCCCACTGCACAAGGGGATGAGGCTTTCACGCAAATAGAAAGCTTCCATAAAACCTGAAAAGCACAGCAATGTTCAGCCGCTCACCGTACACCCAGCCTATGCAGACGCATTCAAATATGGCAACGAAAAGAAGGCACATGCCACTGGCTGCGTAAGAGTCAAATAACTGAAAGACGTACATCCCACCCTGAAAGACAAGAACAGGGAAAGGAAAAAAATACTGCGTTGGCACCAGTAGGAGTATTTCATAGCAAATACGGCTTTGATTGCGCAGTCAGTCTGACTGCCCGTTTAAAGCCAGAGCTACTGCTCTTAGGAAGACTCCCCAAACCTCGCTGTTCTGACAGACAGAAATCCTTTCTTAGTTTTCAGCTAATTATCCATGGCTGATCCAGACATCATGGACTGGGTATGAAGGAAAGGGAGCTGCTCTTTTTTCAGAAATAGTCCATGTTTATACTCACTGTTAGATCTACGATGCCCTTGCAGAAATCAATCACCCCCATTGCTAACAGCCATTCAATATCATCATTCTCCCAGTTTCTGGTAAAATTTGCTCTCTACTCCTAGGACCATCCTCGCTGCTCTTCCTTTGCATGCTGTTCCAGCCTGAATACAAGTATTTCAGTGGGACTATTACCTCGTCCAGTCACAGGACTATTCCCACCTCTCACCTGGAAATATCTTCCCAAAACACCTAAGAAACATAGCTTTATGTCTCCATCGTATTTATAGTTCTTGGTTGCACACCCAGATGCTTCTCTTTTCAGTGCCTAGCAGCAATGTTTACTACCATATGGGTGACTTTATACTTCATGCTACTATCATCTACCCCGTCTTTAATACTGCCCTCAGCCAGTGCCCCCCTATCATTACGCCTTCACGTGTGACCCAGCAACAGCAGAGTTATTGAAACCTGATTTGGACTTAAATCTGAGAGATGACTGTGAGCCATCATCTTTCATGCACTCATTAGGCTATGTTTTTTGTGAATTGTTTTTTAATAAAGACTGAAATCACACTTTGTTCTTTTGAACAATAAGGACACTTCTAGGACTTCTTTATGTGTCTGCAAACTTTCGTGAGCATTGAACTTTCACAAAAAGTGATTTGTCTTTGGAACTTCTGTTAAATTGACTGAAATCTGCCCAAAGGTTCAAAAGTTCGCACGAAGAAGGAATGCATCATACATAGCCACTGACTATATGAGACTTGTTTCCACAGCAAGTCACCCACAGATACTAAAAGAAATTGCTACCAAGTGCTGTCTGTGTAACTTCACTAAGAACCTCATTGCAGCCGCTATCTCTTAACACCCACATCATCACCTCCTCTTGGTCCAGTTACTTGGACCAGTCCTTTGCTTTGAATAAAATTACATTTTTTTGACAGCTACAAATTCACTAAGAAATTAATGACAGTTTCGTTTTGTCCTAGTCTCCACTTTCCTCCCCATCTTTAGTTATTCTTTCCTTGAATGTGTCTAAACCAAATGTATTCTGATGAGTTAATTTATTCTCCTCATTTTCAAAACTTGTGTACTAACAGACTAACAATCGCCTAACACCTTTTTTGGGCGAAATTTGCTCATTTTCAGTAACAAAGCAATTTGAAAAACATATAGTCTGAGGACTGTGGCTCTCTGTAGAGGGAATTCAAGTGACCCCAGATGAGCTCCGGAACCCTGGGAAGCTGCTGTGCTGGGAACCCTGCCTGAGCCTCATGGTGCATACGGCCAGGCTGCCTTGGGCAGTCCTCAGACAGTTAACTCCCCAGCTCCTCGCCCATCAAACTGTTTCCTTTGCTTCTCCCTCTGGTACGGGAAGACTCTAACAGCCCAGCAAACAGAAGAATAGGGGCAGCAGAGAGGGTGGATTCTGCCCCTCCTTTTCTTCGAGACCAAAGCGAAGGAGAGGAAGGTTGTTGATAGGCTCATTCTGTAAAACAAGTGCTGAACTCCCACCAAGTGCTGAAGCATCCCAGGGTCCCTCCCCAGCCTGGGTATCAAACACACTAGTGACATCATGAACTGATGCAACGGTCTGGCATCCTCAGAACATCCTAACGCAAACAACCTGGTTTGCTTGAAAAACGTATTTTCTTTCTCTCCTTTTTTTTCCCTCCTCTCTTACCAAAGCAATTTCTGCTCAGGGATTGGCTGTATTCATTGACCCTGCCTGGTGATATACACACGAAAGGCATTTTCATTTTCTCTTTTGATCTATTTATCCCAAATGTAGCTGTTTTCAGACTGGTCTGCCCAGAGTAAGCAGAAACCACGGTCAGTATATCTGTTTGGCTGGTGCAAAGCAGACCAAACTTCCCTGGCTACGTAAATTCGATTACAGTATTTCCTAAGTTCAACTGGAAAAGTGAGGATCCGTTCCATATTCACAGTAGTCAAGAACAGTCTCCAGTATTTCGTAGTTATATTGCTGGCAGTGAAGTTTGTCTATGGCAAACATTCTTGTTTTATCTCTTGTGATTATAAAGCCATTTTCTTTTTCTCTGCAGTAGTACAACAAGGCACGTCTTACCTCAGTTAGCATTATTAAGCCGATGAAGTATGACACAATGGAAAGGCCAAGAATCAGCAGTTCTCTTCTGTATCCCCTTCGGAAAATCTTTGGGTACATATCTACAACAGCTGTCACGATGCTTTCAACACACACAAACTAGAACAAATGTAGGAAAGTACAAATGAAATCAGTGTCTCATCTGCTGTTGGCATTTGGATTTACTACCAAACACTTCCAATACCCTTCTGTGTTCTCATCACAGACGGAATGACCGCCGAGGACACCGTATAAGCAGAAGCTCAAATTTCGAGGAACATTATTTCAGAATTAAAAATTCCACAGCTATGGATTCCCAGCCCCCCAATAATCCAAACAGTTGAATCCACTGATATTATCTCAGAATGCATCTGCCCTGTGGCAGACGGATTACACAAAAATTAAATCTTTCTAACGTGGCTTGAATGGGACTTTATAAATAATGCACAACCATTCCTGGGATTGCAGCAGGATTTCCCTGCGAGCATCCTGCACTTGTGTCACGTGAAGGAACGATGTGCAGTGCTATGCACCATCAAGCACAGCTCAATGAACTGCAGGTCTCCTGGAGAACGTCTCTCCGTTTTACAGAAAAAAGAAAGTCCACAGAGCCCTTAAGTGCCCAAGTCAAGTACATCGAATGAAGGAGGGAAGGAATATTCTTACTAACTTTAAAAAAATCAGCCAAAAGCAAGAGGCCTAACTTCTGACTCAGGGCTCTGGAGGGAAGTTTTTAAAATAGGCACAAAAAATTAATGCCCCAAAGTAGACAGTATAGAGCCTGCTCCATTGGAACAGTCAGGAGGAGAATTCAGGAAGTGCTTGTTTTAAAAGAGACTTTAAAAAATTTTTAGATCAGGCAAAAGAACACTTATTAAAATGTTAAGTTTAATGATTGCACATTTCACACAAAATAAGCAGTGAAGAGCTTTATTCTACAGTATAGAATCATAAACTTGCTGAGAGCTGAGCTGCATGCTAAAACTGCCAGCGACTTTACGTTGTCGTCAAACACCTTCCACAGTTTTTATGGTCAGGTAGGGCGGACAGTGTCTATGCTGTGACTCTGCTGCAGAGTAGGACTACATATTTCTTGCTATGGCATCTTGAAGGACAAATAGACCATAGGAACATGCAGCAGCACTATCTGATATTCAGTTTCAAAACTCATGGCAGAGGGCTTTAAAAATGGGCAGACACAATGAGTTTTACTGAATTTTAATCACCCATGTTTAAGTTCAAACGGGTTTCCACGTTCATAATGAAAGCTGTACTCAGGCTGAATCAGCGTTCACAGTAAACCACCAAGGAATCCCCAACATCACATAACTAAGATTTAAAATAAGGAACTTGTATCAACTATTGTAAGCAAGGAATTACGTTATGGTTCATTCTTTCATCAGGTTAGTTGCTGCTCACACCAAGGATGCAGGTATCTGAGAAAATCTGACAAAGTCCTTATGCAGCATCGGTTTCATACCTGACTATCTAATCCAAGGAATATGAGCATCATGAAGAACAGAGCTGCCCACAGAGGAGAAAGAGGCATCATGGTAACAGCTTTAGGGTAAGCAATGAATGCAAGCCCTGGTCCTGAAAAGGAAGAGAACAAAGGAAATATTTTATACTCATGTAGCGGGTCTGGCTGAGACGGAGCGGACATCCTCTGGGAGAGCCTGTGTGGTGCTGTGGTGTGGAGAGGACAGCATGGCTACCCCCAGCGCTGTGGCTATGGGTGAACAGTGCTCACGCAGCAGCACTTACTGAACCATCTCCATCCAGCCCCACCAGTTTGCTCGCTTATTCTCTCTCTGTTCCCTTCCCCATCCCACAAGATGGGGAATGCATGGCAGTGTGGATGCTTAGCTGCTGGCGAGGGTCAACCCACCTCAGCTCAATTGCTCTTTTATGGGAGATAAGAGGAGCAAAATACAACATTGAAAACCTTGACACACTCAACATCTCTAATAGCCTAAATATTTGCTGATGAGGTTAATCAGTAACAAAGACCTGCTTGGCACATCAGCTCTGCCCACACCCCGTCCAAATGTTTGAAGGACAAGATTTCCATTAAGACATCACTCATATGTACTTTAAAATTCTCCTCCTCTGTGGTGTTCCTCCTCCTTGGATGTACAGCAAGACTGACATACCTGGATAAATATCAGCCTGTGGTCCTGTGATCACCATATATACTCTGGAATGGTATTTTTTTCCTTAGACAGCACTGTGCCAGTGAAGAGCTGGTAAGAGCTGCATCTCACAAGCTGTACAGGGCACAAGCCAAACGCCTGCTGGTTTGTCCAAACTCTGCTCTGCATTTCCAAGTGCTGCTGCTGGTACCTAACGTGAATTCCTTGTCTGCCTATTAACAGAAATCTTTAAAACAGATCATTTCTGCAACAGCACTGGTAACTTCTTAGGTCTAGTAAAATACCACCTCACCTAGCTCCTATTTTCCTGTTCTGATTTACCTGTGCCTGTTTTCCAGCTGCTGCTGCTCCCTCTCCTGCTCTAACAGCATTTACTGAAGCCAGCCAGCTTTTAAAGCAGGGACACCACGGCAGTGTCACCGGCTGATAAAGGAGCACCTCAGTGCTCCCCTGCAGTAACTCCAGTGCAGACCTGCCAACACACTGAGTGTTTTCATTTCACGCAGTATTTACGCGCTGCTGTGGTTTCCAGAGCTGCTGTAGTCTTTTAACTTTTTCTATGCAGTTTCTCTAACAGTATAAACCGGTTGTCTTGGGGGCTTTAGGAAAAGAGAAATATTTTCTGTGACAGTACCAGTGAAGCTCTCTTTACAGTTTTTCTCCCACCCTTAACTACCTTCCTGAGAGGCATTTCTCCTTCTCAACGGTTGAGCGTTGCACGGCTTTTCTTGCCAGGCAGTGCTCCTCTTTGTTTTGCTTTGTTGAGTTTTAAGTGATGCTTAAAACTGTAACACGTTAACACCTTTGTGGATGTAATTAACTTGGATGACTAACTTCAAGTGATGGTCATGAATGTCAGATGGTTCATTTCTCATAGAGTTGGCCCTTTGTGCCTTTTTGGGCTCAAAGCAAGAACTTTTATACTCAATGAATCAGAATGTCTCCGTGTATGTCCCTGGGAGAACAACTCACTGACAGCAGGAGACGGCATTGGCTGTCTGACTTAGAAATCTGAATTTTGATAGTATACATTATGTAAGACTTCAGAGGACTTCCAAAAACTTCTCCTAAAGAGCTGGTTTCTCATTACTTTAATAACTATATTTTTTTTCCTTTTTTTTTCAGAAGGACCAAATATTTATGTGGAATCTAGTCCATCTCATTTAAAGAAAACCGCATGCTTCTTTAGGATGTAACACTCAAAGGGCATAACTGAGCAACATACCTCTACTAAACAACCTCCTGGATGCTCAGATGGAGGCAGTTTGTGTTACAGGAGCTCTGTGACTTTATGAATCTGGTGCTCTGCACATCAGTACCATCAGTAGGTTTCACACATCGATGCATGACCATAAAAAGAGTTAAGAACTCTTTTTACAGCAGTTATTCTAATGAGTCAGCTGACAGGTCTTTAGGAGTTTTCTAAAACTATATGCAAAACAATCCTCATATCCATGACTGAAGCATTCTGACAGCAGCCCCGGGGGGTTGATTGTTAACTCAGAAAAGTGCTGTCGAAACTTACCGGATTCTGCAACTTCTGCAATGGGCACGCCTTGTTCATAAGCCATAAATCCAAGTACTGAAAAGATAGCAAAACCAGCAACAAAGCTTGTGCCACTGTTCAAGCAGCAGAGCATGATGCAGTCTCTGAAAATTTAAATAAAAAACACCACGGTTGATCTCCAGAGCCTGGGTTTCTTCATACACTGAGCCACCGGACTAGCAGAACCCCAAGCTGCATGCACGGACATTAAGCTGCTCATTAAGAGGAAGAGCCAACTGATATTAGACCTGCGAAAAACCAGCCACACATTAAGCATCTGCAGAGAGATACCATCATAACACCTTTGCTTGTGTTTTAATGGGTTGAATTGCAAACAGTGCTACTCACTTTTTCGATAGAATCTTTAAAAAACATGTAAAAATACTGCAAGAATTGTGTTAAGAACAATTTTTCTGCAGCATTTGTAACTCTGGAGGATATGAACTCATTTATAAACTATGAAAATGGTAGTAATTTGTTTCCTGGAAAAAAATCCTAGGGTCAGTTCTTAGCTAATTCTATACCAGTTACAGTGTATTGGCAATATATATACATATCAAATACAACTCCAGCTCGAGTTTTAAGCACTGAGGAAATGAAAAGCACCGTAGATCATCTAAGCAGCGTGTAGAAGCGCCAAACAAGGAGTCAAAGACAGTGCAGGGACACTGATCTCTCAGACAGATGTATCCTACACATCAGACAATGACAAGGCCAAGGTGAAGAAATAGTTCCTTTCCCATATTGGAAACGTCACAATAGTAAATCACTTTAAAAAAATGGAAAATACTTCTGCAGGAAGGTGTGATCTTTCCCCAGAGCTCAGTGAAATAGCGCGGCTGATCCTGCCTTCAGACAGCACTTCAGGCTGCACGGACAACAAGGCAGCGACGGTTTATCTCGACAGTCAGTCTTCTAAGATGGTTTGCTACAAGACATGGCTGTATACTTGAGAAAGTACCAATCTACCCTGGATGCCTGAAATTAGGATTCTAAAGCATGGAAACACAAGCCGGCAAGCTAGCCATGAGAAGAAATGACCCTGTAAGATGTGACAGGTTCAGAACCCACGTCTTCAGTAATGATTCCCTGCTTCGTCACAGATTTGCAGTGACTTTGGAGAATCAGAGATAATTCCTGTTTTTGAAGTCCTGGCATATATTCTGACAAAACTCCTTCGGAAATCTCTCTGCCCTGATGATTGTTTCGTTTGGTGTTTTGATCCTGTAAATTTACCTCATCAGTTTATTAAGTTGAAAGTGAGGTGACCAGTTCCAGCATCTCATTTCTTCCCCAGTGAGCCCTGCTCTGCATCCCACAGCTCTTCAAAGTGCTTCCACTGAGTGCTGTACCTCTCCTCAGCATCAGGCAGGAATCAGATGGTACATGTCAACACCACGACGGGGCGATCAGCTGAACGGTGGCCACTGGGCCATGAGAGGCTTTGGCTCTCTCTCATCACCTTATCTGCAGTTAATTTTAACCATTATTTTAAGAATGTTTTTATGTTTTCATTATCATTTCATAGTAAGAAATTTCTATATGGCCCATCATCTATAAATGGCCAAAAGTTGTCCAGAAATGAAAAAGAATGAATATCCCCATTTGTAGATAAAGACTCAGCGAGGTCCAGTGATGCTCACACTTATTTCACCCATGGACTGTCTCTAACACTGTTCATTTTTGGGGGTAAATAGGTCCTTTAAAGTAATTTCCGAAAAATCCGTTATTAATTTGCTTTTCATCCAAAATTGCTTCCTGTAGTTTTGCGCAGCCAGGCTAGTTATATGCTTTGGATGTTTTAAAACAAGACAGCAATCAAAAAGAAAGCAACTGGGAGCCTGGGGCTCTTTGTATGTTACAGAGAAATAGAACAAATGAAAAGATCATCTTCCCAACCATCCTTCTTGGTGTACTTCAGCACTGAAGTAGCTCTGGAGAGATTCTCACCCCAGCTTAGGAGATGGGTGAGTTCAACACTGAGAAATTAAAACTAAGTGTGATGAAACTCTGCCAATAAGAGATGTCAGAAAGATGTGGTTTTAATCCCTTGGCAGAAAAAAAGTGATCCTACTTCAGTGGGATGGAGCTGGCTGCTCACCAGTCGTATGATGCCTCCATGTGGAACAGCCTGTTTTCTGCAGATAAGATAATTCTCAGGCTTCAAATGCAATCCAAACCTCCAGATATTTTTTGCTGGTGAACAGTGTTGCACACAACTTTTGAGAGCTGCTGGTCCTAACCATATGGAAAGGGACTGAGGCGGAGACACATTCTTCCCTGTGCCCCTTCAGAGCCCCTGGCAGTTTCTGGGGCTTCCTCTTGAAGGCCCAAGTGGTTTAAGCTGGACAACCCTTTATAACTAGATCATCTCTGGCAAAACTAGAGGACCACAGACATCTCTCCACTCTCAGGGAAGACCCACAAACCACAGTGCCACGGTTACAAGGTAGATATGCATTTCTCCAAGGAAATGGGCAGAAGTGCACCTAAGGGGATTTTCATTAGCTCCAGCTAGTGAGGTGCCTGTTCTTTTAGCATATAACACAGCCACAGCTCCGTCGTTATCTTCCCTGGTTAGGCACTCACAGACCAAACAGTCAGTTCTCTGGGGACCTAGCAGTGCTTCCTGCCCTAAGAAACATATAAACTCCAATATTAGTTTTCATCCTTCCTTTATCTTTGCAAGAATTCTACTAACCTCTCAACTCGTCCTGTTTTTTTTGCCTTAGACAGAAGTAAACCTGTAGTTCAGTCTTTTTTTCTGCTACAGGAAGGAAAGCTGAGAGGGGGATCTGGATCCACTGCTTGTGAAACCAATGAATTTTAAAACATAAATGCCCAAGAGCCATTGGAAGGAGAACATGAAGTTTATCTGATTTCCCATCAATTTTTTATAAGCATTGTTGGTAGGAAGATGTCAGAGCCTGACCGAAGCCCACACTGTTTGCAAACAAAAAGAAAACTTCAAACTTTTATGAAAACTTCACGTCCTTCCAAATTTATGTCCTGCGAATCACTGAATAATTCTAGACATGCATCCGTTATCCTCTCCCTGCCCAACAGGCAGGAGACTGCTGAAAATTGATTCCACCTTCCTTAAGGAGCTTCTCTGATTAAAGAAGAGATTTTTGGTTCCCTCCAGTTACTTCCTTGCCTTTATGGACCCCCTCTCGACCAATTCCCATGCCTCTTTTCCTCTTAGACTAGAAGCTCCATAAAGGACACATCTTCATTTCTTAAAAGTTTTGTCCGTTTGTTGATAGCGTTTGAAATCACTCATTGACCTTCTGCAGTGCTGCGGCGATGTGGCAGCTCCCCCCAATTTGTCCATGGGGCTCAAAAACAAGCGTTGTCCCTCTGAGGCGCTGCCTCCAGCAGAAAGGAGCAGTGCTGGGAAACCAAACGGCGTCTGCCCTGGTGGGGAACCGCGCAGTGTCCAGCAGCGAGCTGCACCAGCTCTGCACGTACAGAGCACGTGAAGCAGGAACAAGGACTGTTCCTCCTCTGTCTGCTGAGGCTGGATGAAGTGAATGCAGCCTGCAAGAAGGTCTGAACGGATTAGGAATTCTCAGCTTGCTAAAAACTACAGCAAACATCAGGACACCTTTCTTTTATTTATATGGGGGAAACGCTGCCTGCTGACGGTGCTGTCATTCCTTTCATCTTTTCATCAGAGTCACTTCTGATGTAAAGTGTTATAAGTCCAGGGAGGCTCTGTATTAATGTAGAACTATGAGAGATAACCCAGGACAATAAAAAGTCTTTTCCTATCCAAAGATGTGACATGACTTGTTTGCACTTCATTACAATGTTAATAAACTAGATGAGGTTGCTAATTCAAAAAACCCACGTGCAGCTGAGATTTTCCCTTTTCCCACTAAAATCACTCATGGCATTATCTTCCACTGCAACAGCCCCTTAGAAAAAAAAATAATAAAAGACAGTGCAAAAAGAGTGGCAGTAGATGTTACTGTCAGACAGTACACAGCGGGTCCTGCAGGAGGCAAACCCACAGCTCAATTTTAATTTTTGTAAGTATTGGTTAGAATACAGATTTAATTCTGCTTCCCACTGCATTGCTGGTTGGGATGTCTTGCTCTGTTAACAGCCCTGTTTAACCCAGCTGCTGTCTGCAGTTGCCTGCTGTCCTACTCCTTTCCTCAGACTCCTTCACAATTCTACTTCAGGAGACAACAGAATCTGCCCTGTTCCGAAAATTTGTGACAACATTTCGTGCGAAGGACTGTGAAGCTTGGGTTGAGTAAAAAGATTGTAGGGGACTTACTCTGCTTTACACAGCAATACAGCTGGAATTTTGGCTGTCGTTGCCAAGCAAAGAGTAACTTGCTCTGCTGCCAAGTTACTTTGCCTGTTCAGGCTGCCAGGTACCCTGAAGCGCCTCTGGAGAGCCGTTCGCCTGAGGGATACCCTTGTCTCTCTGCAGTTCCCAGTATCTCAATTCCCTCTCTCTCTGGAAGGTTCCACTGTTTGGCGAATTGTTGCTAAGAAGTTGAAAGGCACCAATTCCTAAAACTCTTCTGATCTCGCCAAGTAAAATGGTAATTTAGAATTTGAACACATATGCTGCTGGGGTTCTGGGGGCGCTGTGTTTGGGTGCTTTTGCTTTTGGATTGTAATATTAATTTTATAGAAAAATTAATTTTAATTCTCTGTCTGGAGACGATACTGGAGTCGGTACAACCAAACTGCCATTCCCTGCCTTGTGTTAAAGGTGGTTGAAGAGGAGGAAGATGAATTCAGTAGCTACTGCTGTCAGAAGTAAAAAGGATTCGTATTCCTGCCCGTGCCAGTAGAACGGTATGAGGGTTCTGTGAGAGTCATACCCTTCTGACACTGATTCAGGAAGGATTAAAACCTGCTGAAATCATTAGCCCTTTCTCTACTGATGTCTGTAAAGATAAGCGAGGAAGCGCTGCCCATTTCTGCCGTGCTCTAGCTAGGAGCCAGTAAACGATGGGGAAATGTGACACTCAGAGCACAGACCAAGCTCAGGTGAGTTGTAATTACAACTTTTTGGTAGGTTTTTTAAAGCAGATATACTCTATACAATCCAATACTGCACACAAACAAAACTATACATGTATGAGACTCTGTACATTACACATGTGATTGTTTAAGTGTATTCTGAGTGGCTAGCATTGCTCAAGGGACAGATATGATCAAAAGGGATGAACACACCAAATTTTGGAAAAAGAATTCTTCTGAAACAGTTATAAGAAACACAAGATCTCTGTTCTACAAAACCAAGCGCATGTGCTTACAATCACTCATGCACCCAGCTAAGGGAAAAGGGAAGCACTCCTGAGTGGAGCTAAGGACGTAGACACCTCCATCACTGAAGCTCAATGCAGGAATAAAGCATGGAAGGTATTACCTGTAGCAGTTATTATTATAGTTGTTGTAACTTCCCAGGGCTGTCAAGCACCCCAAGCAGATCGCGTAAGAGAAAAATATCTGTGTGCCTGCATCCACCCACACCTGGAGACAAAAAAATAAAGCAGAGCGGTTAACAAAGGGCAAGAAGGAATCACCTTTATGCGGATTTTAACTGCAAATTCGCAGAGGCAGCTGTGCAGGGTGATAGTGTCTGGCAAACCTTTTGTAAGTCACAACCTTAAAAAAAATACGCTGCGAGATAAATTCCCCTCTTCCTCCCAGTGGTAGAGCAAGGAGTAACTCAGCTACTTGTTACAGGTTGAGCCTAATCTAAACAGAGAGACAGACAATTTCTGGAGAAGAACTTCACCCAGTATGAATTCTTCAATGGTTTTATTAATACCATAAGGTATTAGTAACCTAAATAGAACCAGCTGCATTCATCCCATTCTCACTTGATAACTATTTACTCAAATTAAAAAATTTAGCATGAAAAAATATTCTAAAGCCAAAATAAGCCATTCATAGCTAAAATACAAATTAAGCCAAGGAGAGAAGAGGCCACTTATCCTGGAAAGGGGACATTTTTTTTTTTAGCAATACTTAATAGCCTTAGTTAGGCATCAGGACATGGTAGTTCTAGTCATGGTACAATTAACAAATAAAAGCTCTGTAGAGTTTAGCAAGTAAATAGCTTTATAATATCACTATCACAACATTTATATACTAATCCCAAAGTGATGCAAATACTAAATTCTAAATCAGAGAAAAGAAAAAAAAAAAAGGGAAGCCTGAGCTGACCCAGTGAGATTATTCTCCTCACAGCTCCTCTCACATTAATGTAACAGGCAATTTTTTTGACTTTGAAATGCTCCACAAAACAGTTCATTTCATTCGACTGGAGTCTGGGTGTGTTATTACTGGAGGTAAAGAAACTCTTTCAACTGCTGGTTTTGCCATGAGAGCAATGTGAAGGACCCGCATCTACACTGTATTTCCAGTCCAGTATACCCTGACTCCTGCTTTCCTGGGATAAATGAGCTCCCTGAGGTTTTTATTAGAGCAGAGCAATCCAAATGCTTCTCAGAGAAGGAACCAAACGCTGATGGATATCCAGCGGCAACAGCTGTAGAGCCATTAGCTGCTCCGAGGCAGGACAGAGGTAACGCAGGTAATGATGTCACACCTCCTATTAGCAATACTCATCGCAGTGGTCACATACACTTATATGAAGGGGATGTACTTGTTTTACACGTGACCAAGTGAGACCTCGGTTTCTGGAGCTGTTGTGAGTGTTTCTGTTTAGGAATAACATTAAGATCACATTTGATTTGCATCAGCAGCTTAAATGGTTTCCTTGCTGTCACGCTGAATAAGATCCAGCTGATTACGTCGCGAACTGCCAGCACTCGCGAGGAAAAAACTGCACAGAGAAAGGCATGTGACAGACAGGCTCTTTAACGAGATCGGAAGCTCCCAAAAAGCTGTACGTAGCACAGGTCAACTGAAAAGGCACGGACTTCTCTAGCATCCACAAAAGCTGGGGTGCTGAAGCAGCACGTGGAGAGCCTGCCGCTTCCTCCCGTTTCAGTCCGCACACAAGGCATTGCTCCCGTGTGCTGCGTGGTGCTCAGAGGAGCAACAGCCTTTCCCGGTGGCGCTCGCCAGCTCCACAGAAGTCTGAGTATTCCTTGGACAGCAAGCCCAAGTGGAAATGGGGACAAAGAGGAGCTGTGCTCTGAAGCGAGAACCTCCAGAGCTTCTTGAGCGGAGGAGCAGAAAGCACATTGCTCTGGAGGTCCTGAGCACCCAGTTAGAAAAACAGATCAATTCTGGCCACAAGGGATGTTATTTCCTTCGAAGAAAACAAGGTTCCTCTAAAGACCATAACATTTGGCAGTGCTTTGATATAAGAAATGGCAAATACTGTATGAGAAACATGGTCTGTAAGGAAACATCCACGTATTCTATAAATGTTGAATCAGATTGAAGAGTCCTTTGGTTTTGTTGCACTATATGACACCAGTCTAGAAATTCCATCAGAACTTACACCTAATGCTTAAACAGAGAGGAGGAATTAATTGTATGGAATAAGATCATAGAACCACTGAGGCTTCTTCTGGGTTGTGTACCCAGAGAACCAGCAACATTTAATTTGTGAGGACCACTAATATTTCAATTTCAGGCTTCTGAAATGGCAAAAACTTCTACAACTGGTCAAGGAAGTAGCAAATAGGGAAATGAATTTAGGAACCACAGGTAGATTGTCAGTAGCTGGAGAAACATGAGAGATGGAGTAACTCCATTGTATTTTTGTCACAACCCCGGACACGTCAACATTTTAAAGCCATGCAGGTGATGTTACAGATCAGTTCTTCACCTACTTACCCTGACAGCTAGTGATCACTTGACATTCAGCATTGGACTGCATTCAAGACTGGAAAATCTGCTGAGGTACACGGACCGTTTACTAGTCTAAGTCACACCCAGTCTTAGTCATTCATAAACTGCACCTCAGGGGCAGTCGCTCTCATTGAAACCTCTGGAGGGTAGAGCTGGGCTCTTGTAGCTACCACTCACAAATCCAGGTGTCATCCACCTGGCTTACAGCAACAAAAGCATTATAAATTATTTCTGAGTGCTGAATTTGCAGTGTCTGGCTTAGATGAGATGTTGTAACATTTTCCAAGTATACGGAATGAATTTCACAATATTCTGCAGAACAATGAAATTCTGAAGGACAAAGACAAAGAAAGCACTGCGAGTAAGCTGCAAACCAAGGGCTCTGGAGCCAGCAGCTGGTGAAAGGCTGGGACAAAAGGAGTGTGTTTTTTCTCTCATGAGATGGGGCTTTTTTTCTCTCATGAGATGAGGCTTGATGCGTTTCTGGCATGAGTAAGTGCCAGGGGAAAGGACCTGTACCACAGAACACCCTGTTCATGATTCATAAACTTTGTACCTTGGGTTAGCGATAATTAGGTCAATTTAGCAGGATGAAATAATAAAGTTGGGGAATGAAAGTGTTTTATGGTCTTCTAGCAGCTCCTACTTTAAAAGATGGAACTGTTTCTTGTTATCTTTTTCCATCTTGTATTTAAAATGTTCCCATGCCAAAACAAGAGTAAAACTAAAGCACAAAACATTTGTTATACTCTAATATTTTAGAATTACAAATACCAAAGGACAGAACTTTTATATGTACTGTGGTGATATTTCTGGACCCACATTACAGCCATTTTCTAGACGTGCCAGGTCCAGCACTGCACTAGCGATGGTGTGGGTGAACTAGAAGATGGCAAACCCCAGCTCAGGACACAGCCGCACAGCTATTACTCTGACTGCTGTCTCTCCAGACTCTCGCTGGCTAGAGAGAAAGGGCTACCCAAGATGTTCATGTGATGAAGCTCTGGTCCCAAAGGGAGGAGGCAAAATCAACATGCCTCCACTCACTACTTGCTTTCTCCAACTAGAAGTGAGCCCGAGAGGCTGGCAGTCTCTCCACTTTCCATGGGGTAAGTGTGCTGAGGGACACAGTTCAGTGGTGACCGGTTGCAGTCAATGATATTAGAGGTCTCTTCCAACCAAAACAGCAGAGCTGTTTGTGCCCTGATCCCCATCCTGAGGCTTTCCCACACTTCACTTGACTGACTCACCCTTCCTGACTCCCACCATTAGCTCACAAGCAGAGCTCTCTGCTCTGTCCTGCTGATAACTAGCGTGTGTTGGTACAGAACAAAATAAACCGGTTTTACTAAAAATGCAAAAAAGCCAGCAACACCCAGAGATTTAGTCTGCCTGGGTAATCTTAATTTGGCCTTCCTGTGAGCAGGTCTAGGGCATGATCTTCATTTACATGACTATTCATCTTTCTGCCCAGGGAGATGAATCGAGCTGGTCAAACAGAGGATCCTGTTGTCTGGAGGAGCCCTCGCCTCTTTGGTTACCACAATTGCTGCTCATGTAATGAATGAGAAGGACAAAGAAGGAAGAAGGGGGATGTGCTGTAGTGAAGACAACAGAATACTCTCTGGAGAAGTAGAGCCTTTTCATGTCTCTGCTATAAAGTTTCTATGTGACACCATGTCCATAAATCACTTAAACCAGCCCCTTCTCGAGCATTCTTTAACTGGGTTTTAGGGGGTGTCTGAACAACATTACTGAGCATTCACTATTGCAACCAAGTTGAACAAAAGCCATGTAAGAACAAGGAAAACCAGCACAGCCTCAACAGCCAGGTCTGCCAGCTTCAGACTGAAAATCCCCAAGTGATGGACAGCCGCTCCTTTCAGTCTCGCCGTCTTTACATCAGTAAGATGGGGTCATGCCATATACTGAAAACAAAATATCTGATCTTTAGGAAGCACATGGGTAGTGCAGAAATAAGTCACTTTGAAAGGCTGAGCCGTTTTTTGCGATGATCGCGGTCTGAACGATATGCAGTACGTTTGCAGGGCCAAGCAACGAGTAAAAAGGATAAAGCAAAATATTGTATAACTGTCCTGAAACGAGCTTAGCTGATGCTGTGTGTGTTACGGTTCAGAGAGATGTGTGTAAGGAAACACACGTCTCTCTTCCTCTTTTTGCAATATTTTAAATTATATTTCACAGCTTTCTTACTGGTACCAAATCTTTGCAATACTTTGGTTCCAGAGACAGCTTAGAGAGTTTTCGATGTAACGGGTGATCCAAAAGAACCACAACATCCGTGTTTTTCCACACAGAACTAGGACAATCAAGCATGGTGAGGATTCTTCCATTAAACAAAACATATCTATCATTTCTCAGTCTTTCCATGACCTTTTCCACAGCCTACAGTTAACAGATCTGTTGGAAATTATAACCAGGCAAGGGCTGCTATTATTTGTACCCACTGATTTAATTTTGCTTCCTTCAGTATTTCTATCAAAATCAAGGGAATTCATTTCAGGTTGGTGTCTAAGAACTGGCTGGAATACACATCCCAGTGGTGTAGTTTCATAAATATACACTTTTTTTTTTTTTAATTCTTAACAGTGAGCTTGAACAACCACTTCAGCTGCAAAGCTCAAAGCATCTTTAACTGCGCGTGGTTAATGACAATTCCGTAATGAAGCACTGTCTGAGGATGTGGGAGATCTCACAGGCCAGTTAAACGCTGTAAAACATGACGTTCCAAGTGTTGATAGTCGTTTATTTCCCATTTTGTTACCAGAGAATGAGCAATCACTTCAGAATTTCCTTTTAATTTAAATTATTCATTGCTCTTTTATGAATCTCGGCAGTGTTTGTATTTTATAAGCAGTTTGCCTTTGGTTTCAAGAAGAGTTTTAAAAATAAAGCCTTTGCTGTCAGGGTATAATAAATGAAGTTACAAGATAGAGGCATAAAATGGTCGCAGATTTTTATAATAAGAAAGAATGCCTGAATAAAACTGCCAAATAGACTTAACTAGGAGGATTACTCGAATTTAAGTCCTCCACACCATGACAGTTTAATGTTCATGTGCTAGCGTCCCTCACAATACACGGGAAGTGTGCAGAAAACACCAGAAATTCATGTCAGCTACGGAACCGCATTTTCAAGCTGGTGTCTAAAGCACGTGCTTTGTGAGCCTGCGGTGGTAAAGCACGGTTTACATCCAAGCCACCTGGCAGTCAGCCAAGCCACCGGGGTATTTCATGTACTGTCAAATCAGAATCAGTGAATGGAGGAGGCCACAACATGAGGACTAAGGAACTGAAAAAATATTGGGTCTTAATCTTGAGTACCCCCATCAGGCATGAGTGAGTTAACAGCACCTTGAATCACGAGCACCAACACAGGCTTTGGGAGGATCAAACCATTTCAAAGGAACCTGCCAGCTGTGGCCCTCGCGGGGGCTTCCTTCCTCACCTCCCACCACCTGGACTAGAGGAGAGCGCTGACACCTCCGGCAATGCTGACTACAGCTCCCGGCGCTGCTGCAGCAGGGTGGAATAGGTCTAAAAACACCTGACAAAAACTGTAGAAACCCCCAAAACACATACTGAGCAAACTATGATGAAAAACACAGCCTTGTTTGATGTCCTTTCATCTCAGCTAGTCCGGGCATTTCTTTTCTCTCCATTTGGCATTGCAGACCTCGTTCAGGTACCAGCTAACGAGCACGACCGGAGAGGAGCTGCGCTGGAAACCAGGCTGACCTTTCTGCTGGCAGCCCACAGGAGAACTGCCGGTGCTCGTGCTCTGAGCCTGCACGTCCAGTTCCGAGGACAAACGGATAGACAGGCAGATGCCACCAGGGTATGCTGACCTCATTGCAAGGTCAGACTAGAACTTTTCTTTCCTCTCATGACTCACAGGCCTTCGTTTGACACCAATAAAAAGAGCCGCCATCGTATGTATGAAGCCAACATGAACCACTCAGCTCTACTGAACTACTCAAACCATGTTCATACTCAACGGTACGTTTTTCTTGCTGACACACACATCCTGCACATGCAGAGGCTCCTGACCACCACTGCTCTGATGTAGCAGGACTCCAGGGCGCTGCCACTCAAAATAATGTTCTGATATTAGGAAAACCCAGAGCCCATACTCTGTACTGCCACAGGAAAAGACCACAGTGCCTGATATTCCCAAGGCAGTGAGCTTTACCAACTCTTATTCACGAGACGCTTTCTCCCAGTCTTAGACCCTGCACCTCCCAGGTCCCGTGCCTCTTCAGGAAATGACAACATTAGCACTAAGATGAACTCCTGAAGTCACCAAGGAACTAAGAATTATTCTGCTGCTCAAAGTGTGCCAACACAGTGCAGGGCAATATGTAACTATAAAAATAATTCTCAGAACATTTCTGAAATTGCTGCGTATTACAATCCTCTCTTACAAATGACATTTTAATGTATGTATGAATGTGTCTTCTAAGAAAAAAGATAAAGTAGGCAATAGTGGAGGACTGAGCATTTTACCACTGATCTTACTCCCATTAAGGTAATTTCTTCCAGCTGTCTCATTATGAAGGACATTCAAGTACACCACAAACTGTTGTGTTCGGCATGGTGGAGCACAGCTGACGCTTGCAGGAGAGAACACCAGGAGGGTAGTCTGAAGGCTGGATACACTGAAAGGATGTGTGTGGGGTGGTGGTTTGGTGTGGGTTTTTTTCTTTTTTGACCCTCCCTATGCTCCTCTCAGGCTAACCAAGATGAAGAACACTGTACCCACACATGACACCCCACCAGAAAAGCCAGGTTCATTGTGGATATTTTCAGTTTCAGAACACTTTGTCAAATGGCTGGAGGAGAGGGTAAAGGACCTATATCTACCCCAGAGGCCACACTGAGCAGGAACACGCCGTGGTTTTAGACCCCACTGTAGAAAAGTGGGAAAGGATGTGCTCTGCTCTCTGAAATTTCTGCTCAAAGGCATGAAAAAAAATTAACCAGTTTTCATTTATTCTCTAGGCACTCTCTTGCAATCAGCTGGATTTTTTTCTTCAATAGCAGCTAACACAAAAATCAGCTGAACGTCTGTACTATGCAACGGCACAAAATACATATTTCAGTTCAAAATACTCTTCTGTGCTCAAAAGCAACCCAAACACTTAGCAGATGCAGACATGCAGAGTGAATAAATCCATTCCCCGCCTGCATTCAGCTCTTTTCCTGACTGGCACTACACTGATAATGTATCTTATGCCTGTGAACCTTGCCAAGAAAATCACAGTTAAATCTTCTGAGAACTTACATGACCTTCGCAAGAAACCATTCTGAAAAGTGCTGCCTCAGCAAACAGTAGTTGCAATAGTAGTTCAATATACTTTCAGTTTACTTCTATTCCATTAAATATACTCCTTTAAAAGAAAACATCCAATGTCTAAAGTTATGCAATCTACTTTTGTTGAACCTGGGCTAGAAGTGTGATGGACATATGGATACAAAACAGACAGCAGAACTCCTCCAGGCTTATCCAGATGCCAACAAAAGCACTAATACATCCCTCAGTTATCTCCACGTAGCCTCAGACAGCTCCAAGGAGTCATGACTGAGGGCAAAGCTGGGAAAAGTAAAGTAAAGAAAACCTGCTGGATCCAAGCGCACTGTCACCGTGTTACCTGAAGTAAACAAGCTCTTTAGCCCTTACCCCCTGTCCCCAAATGCCTTCCTGGGGGCCAAAAAAAAGAAAATTATCTTGTTACTCTCGCAGCTCAAATGAGAAACAAAAACAAAATATGAACCGTGTCTTGTGGAGAAGCAGGGGAAAGAAAAGAAAAAAAAAAAGTGGAGTTTTGGATGCCGGACTTAGTTTGTTTCTGAGGTTTACTACCCAGGGGTTTTTAAATAACACAGCTTCTGAAAGCAGAGCCTTCATTAGAGCAGGAAAACACAACTTAAACGGCCAGGCAGAAAATGGCTGAATTAGGCTCTTTTTTCCCTCTCTTTAATGGCAGTGATTCTCAAAAGATTAAAAGTAGGTTAGGCGAATAATAAAACAGCTATGTTTCTAGTGTCTACCTGACAACGGCTTTTGTAGGAGTGAATAATTACATGAAAATCACTTCCTTTCCACCTCTCTTTGGGATCTCTGTGGGTTGCTAGGCAGTTCTCTCCTACCTTCTGCTAATGTTACTTACAGGCCGGCTGAATACAGCATATTCATCCCAAGAATGGGGAGCTGAGGGGGAGAAGGACCTAAATACTTGAAGTTTTGTTTATTCATTGCTGCCTTTGGAGACCAACACTATAGCTCCGATTACTTTACGCATATTTAAATGCTAATTTTCCAAGGCACAATTGTTAGCCAAGTACCACCCAGTTAAAATGGAACAGGACCTTCCTCAAGGCAGGAGCCACACTCGTAGTATGTTTCTGTGGTGCCAGCCAATGTTGAAAGTCAGGTGCTGGAGCAAAGCGTGCTGAGCTTCCTTCTGGGACTTAGCGGAAGAATTCTTTCATTCACTTTGACTGCTTTTCATGATGGAAATAATGTTTGTTAGGAGGCTGCCTTACCTTCCTGAACTCCTTAGTCCCAATCCTAGGAGCTATCTTGATTGCCTTGGCACGAGTCCCAGACTAGCAGCCAGAAAGCGCTGCTGTATTTCCCTGTTTGTATAACCATGGCCACACTCTTCGTGGTCAGGGTGTACGTTCAGAAGAGAAGAAACAAACACCTCCAAAGGCGCTCTTCTCTGCAGAGTGCCTGCTGGGATGACCAGGGGCTTGTTTCAGAGAGCAGGTATGTGTGCGTGGTCCTGGGAAGGGCAGGGAACAGCATTCAAGGTTTTGGGGGGTTTTAAAACATTGCCTTTGATTTCCTAATTCTGATTTCAGTCTCCTGAGGCTGCAGGTGATTATGGACTTGACAGCTGACGTCCTCAAAGCTTCCTCACTCACCATGGTACAACAGGAGACAGGAAAGACCAGAGGCTTTCGATGCATTGCTCAGTTGGCATGTTCTGGTGGCAGGATTCAAATACACAAACTAGCACCTCAAGTAAGAGAAATCCCAACCTGGCAAGAACCAAGGTGGTAAACATACTGCATTTTGCAACGTTATTTTACTAGTCTCTTATGAACCGTCTCCTTAACTTGGCTAACCGCTGAGGACAGCTAGCTGCACTCCCCATGTGCCTCGCATATCTATAGAGCTTTGCCTCAAAATTCAGCATACCAGAAACAACAGAAGGCAACAACTTCCAGCTGAAAGGCTGTTTTTCCATTGCGGGACAGTGAACACAGTTGTGAAAAGAGCACTCTCTGCCTCCTACTCCACCCCCGTCGAAAGGTACAAGGCTCAGATGCATTTAATGCTGGGACACTCTACTTGCATTTCTAACCTCGATATCATTTCATTTTCTAATTGGCATCTCAGAACTCAAGAGGGCTCTGAATTCCAGGCCATCAAATACTCGGATGACTTCAGTTTGCCACAGGGAGAGACCTGAAAGCCTTTTGTTTCTGCATGACATTGTCACCACAATGACACCTTGGAGAGCGGGAGGCTCAGGAGAATGCCTGGGCCACCTCTGGGTTGTCCCACCGTCTTCGCAACCCCAACTTCATGCAGAAACAGCAATACCTAAGGGCAATTTTGCCTGCAAGTGATGTAAAAGGAGACTATTCTGGCCATGAGAGCACCCCTTCAGGTTACCATGTTCAGAGATTGGGTCTGTCACAAAATCATAACATGAAGCGCAACTGGAGGTGTGAAAAATAGGCGCAGCCCTTTGAGCTGCTCTCTCCAACCAGTATTTCAATGGCTATTAGTTATCTTGTCCTGACCATCCATGAAATTTAAGGGTGTGAAGGAAATAATAGATGGCTATCTAATGTTCCTTGGTAAAGAACTTTGATTTAATAACACCAACATACCCTATGCCTTGCTTGACTACTACTATGCAGATATACAAAATCCCAGGAAAAGTTTTCGTAGGAATTTTCTCACATTTGAAAATAAAATAAAAAAAAAATCTAAAAAAAGATAGGCCAGGCCTATCTTTATCTCAAAGAGACAAAACTAACATTCCAACTTTGCCCAAGGCAAAAATCCCATCTACAATGCTAGTTATGAATCCAAGAATTTCTCTACACTATCTCCATGATAAAACGTTCATGTTTTCACTTGCAGTGAACAGTTACAACAGTCACTTAGAACACATGTGAGAAGAGAGTTATCTCACAATTCAGAATTTTCCCTTGAAATATATACCAGTTCTTCACTGCTCTAGTTCTGGAGCATAAGGTAAGGAGATGGCTGACAGTGTAAGATACACAGAAATCAGTAAAATGGTAGCTTACATTTGGGAATCTGGCGAGCTGGAAACCTTTTTAAACAGGTATTGATAGGAGGCAAAACCCATCATTAAATCCCAGTATCTCGTTTTTTCACTAACTCTCATGTCTCGTAACTGCATGCCAAGTGTCTGTACAGTTCAGATCAGCAGGATGGTCTGCGTTGCTCTTCCTCGGGGCAGCCTGCTTGGATGGATGTTCTTGGTTACTGAAAATTGTCTGGCGTTCTGGAAGGGTGAAGCCACTGACTCCTAGAGCACTCACCTGTTCCAGTTGTGCTGCACAGCTCTCTTCTAGCATGCTTTAAAGGCATCAGAAGTTTTGCTTTCTCCTACACTTGCATTATATAAAGCTTCAGGTATTTCTGAGTATTCTGGATCCAAACCAAGACGATTTTAAGGTCTCATTCTTCAAATATTCCATTAGCATAACAGTTGCCAGAAAGCAGGGTCCTGGGGTGGGTTTGAGTTTTAGGTTTCCGGGGGGCGGCAGGAGTTTTAGCAGATGTGGCAGGGTTCCACCTCCTCTCACCATGTCGTTTCAAGACACGTAATTGCTATTACAGCAATTGCTGCTTGGCTGTAGTGTCACAGTGACAAACCAAATCCTTCTCCGATACCTTTTGTTTCCTCCTGTTACTTCACTAAGATGCTCCTTCAGCATCCTTGAAGCCTGGGGAACACTGGAGATAGGAATCACAGTATCCAGCCCTGATCACAAATGCTTTAAAACAGGATAAATTGTTTCGTAATGAATTGCTCAAAGAACTCGCTTCATCCAGAAATTAAGAGGAAACAGTTCTGAGGTTAAGTTACATTAAGTTAAATGTTGTTTAATCTAACTTTAAAAATAATAGTTCAAGGATTTTTTTTTTTAAACATCTTAAGAAAACTTCACTGAGAAACTGCACTTTTAACAAAGTGCCTAAAAAGAACAGTCTGAAACATAAGAAAATACACTTCTAGAATCATGAAAAGTATTTGCTCTTAAACTCTTCCTGTTACTGTTACAGCCTAAATCTCATACTAAACTAAGTTTTCCACAAGGGGATGTCCATCCCCTTCTGCAATTCAGACACTCTCTAAGCGCCCAGTGATGAATGCTAAAATGATACAAACCCCCTGATGGGTGCAGAGTTTGACCGCGAAGGAAAATGTTGTGTATTGTCTCTGTGCAGCTGTTTACAGTTAATGCTGTGGAAGGCTGATCCAGAGGTCTCAGCTGCGTTGATGAAGTAACTTAGTGCCACGTACCACCATGACCACAAGCAGGCTGCAACTACTGCATCCCTGCAAGGAGGATGCTGTACCACAGGGCTGAATCCAGCTGTGCTGCTGAAGAAGCAGCTGTGCAGGTGTGCCTGAATGGGAACAAACCCAAACCGCTGCTACCAGGAGCAGGTAAAAAGGTGCCTTACAGCCCCTGTCCCTGCTTGCTACATCCGTGCCTAATACGACGCCAGAAAGATGCTCCCAGGGTGGAACGCAGAACTTCTGAGAGCGCCCCTCTCCTCAGCAAACCTCCCCCTTCATACTGAGCGTGAGGTTTCTGTCTGGAATACATTCAGCACTCTCCAGTGTTAAAAACAGGAAAAGGAACAGAAACTTAAAACAACAAGAAGAAGGTGCTACCTCACTACCGAATGCTGTAAGAGTTTACAGTTCCTTCTAAACAGGTGAAGATCTGCAATGTTAGGGCCCAAAATTTTATGAAAAACTTTCCAATATATTTCCAGGGGCAAGATTTTTACCTTGCCAGTTTCTACAGAATGAGAATTTACAAACACAAAAAATGCAATTGAAAGACTTCCTTATTGGCTTTTTTTTTTTTGCTTGCAGAAATATTTATCAAGCTAAAGTTTGAAATATCTGAAGAGTTTATATATATTCTACTACTCTAATGTGGTGTTTGGCAAATTGTGGGCTTAAGGAGTAAATGCAGAGTGTAAACATGCAGAGTAAAATAAAAAATATACTCATCCTTTACATTATAATGACTTTAAAATTGAGCTTGGTTGGAATAATCAAATTTATGATATAAATTTCCACCTAAATAAAAAATGCCCCTTAGGAATATATTCAAATTTTCTAAGCTCTAAATAACAGTTTATCTCACAAAAACTTATTATATCTTTGTTCACCTTAGAAATCCCTTCCATGACACAGAAGAATTTCTTGACTGCAAACATCATCTCGCCGAAGGGCCCCTAACATACCCAAGGTCCTCACTGCATCTGCACACAAAGGCCTCGCTAAGCCCTGATGAAAGGAACTGGCTTTGACTGGAGAGGCTGTGTTGGCTGTACAGGGAAGTGGTTTGGCTCCACGCACCAACACCATCATTTTTCCCCAGGTTGCACGCTGCAATGAGATCTGACAGCTCTAATTTCGTTGGAGTGAGGCATGAAGAGATTGGCAGGTGCTGTCCACGCAGGGAAGGAGCAGAGCGGAAACGGCTTGCTCTCAAAATGTGCTCTTCACTTTAACAGGTTTTTCTGGTTTGATGGTTCTCGCTCTTTTCTCAGTGACAGCCCAGCATTAAAGGCTGCTCGGGGCAATTGAAGCACAAACACCGGACTCACACTTTCTCAGATTAGACCAGATTACATCCATACTTTCCTCCAAGTGCGCTGCAGAAGATGACCTTGAGTCTCAGTAATCTTTTTTATGGCTGTAGTTCCTACTCGCACAACCTCTTCTTTCAGTCAGCAAGTCAGACAATTCTCTGTTGCTATTGATGCTTAGAGGAGCAGTCCTAAGAGCACGGCTACCTAGCCCACGGCACTGCCTGACTCCAGCCGCTGCCAAAAGCATGAGAGCCCTGAGGCAAATGGAGCACAAGTCCGCAGCGTTGACTTGCCCAGAGGTGAGGAACACATTTTCCCCTCTCCCCTGCACAGGCACAGTGCCGCGGGTGGGCACCTCGACGCTGGCCGCTGGCCCAGCTGCTGGAACGGTGCCACTGGCAGCTGCATTTCAAAAATTAAGAAGCCAATTAAGTTTCTGTAGCACTACCAATGCAGAATTCATCTCGCTCTGTTTCCAGAGCCTGTTCCCTCTGCTCCTTCTGTTCCTTCTGTACTTGGCATTGGAAACAGGGAAACAAACACTTTCTACTCGGATAAACACGTTCTGACTAGCTGGCAGACACCTCATCTTATTCCACAGCGGGGAGACAGGACTCTGCACCTGCAGGGCGGACACCCCAGGACAGGGAATTCACCAGCAGAAGCTGGACAAAGGTTCCGCAGCAGAAACGAGCTGGGAGCACAGGTTATGAGTGCACTCTTGTGTTTAACAGTTCACAATTGACCTATCCATAATGAATCGAATTAATTTGTACTTTCAGCCTCCCACATCCTCTAGCAGTGAGCTCCACCATTTAGTTATTCATTGTGTGAAATTGCACATTCTTTTGTATTTTCCCGAACCCACTACATCTCCATTTTTATAGACTTTTGCCAAATCCAAGGCAGGGTTCCAGCAGGACCTCCTGAGTTACTGGCTGGCGGCCCCACCAACAGGGAATGGTGCCTTGGCTGCAGATCCAGGAGGGCCATTCTCCAGTTTCAGGTCTGACAGTGTGCAAAAGCTGCTTTTTTTATTTTTTTTTTTCTGCTTTCTCACAAAAGCCCCACCAGTGACTACTGGCTACATGCTGCCCTACAGAGCTACCGTCGCTGTATAATGAACAAAGCGGTCTTCTAAGGTGCATCACAAATATGATGCGGTTCTTTGAAAAGCTACTCTAACTACTTAAATGTCTACAAAACCACCAAAACTGTGGCCCAGCTTCCAGTTAATAGCCACTGAGTACCTCTACTATAGGTTATTTGTTAAAAAATAAATACTTAATGCCTAAACACCAAAAGGAAAAGTGGAAAATATTTTAAAAATTTAGAGGAATGTCACTAGAAAATCCCTCAACTAAGCCCAGTATTTAATAAACCAATTAAAGGTGCCAAGTGACAACTTATTACACCTATAATTCTGTTACACAAATAAATGCTTAATTGAAGACAGTGTTGATTTCATGCTGCCCAGATAATAACCTAAATATTGCCCTTTTATTATTCATAATAAAACCTGAATGCATAGGCAGAATAAAGATGCAATTAAAAATTAATACCAGAGAGAATGGAAATCTTGTGCAACACACTCT
>NW_010433164.1:114862-139183 GCF_000710305.1 Buceros rhinoceros silvestris
AAAGTATATAATTTTATTATAATTTAATCATGTTTTAGTCACTCAGCCTTCACTAAAGCTACAGATGTGGATAATCCCACCCTAACTTAGCAAAAACTGCCCCAGAAAACTAAGAAAAAACATATAGCTCATCTAGAGTATTAAACACTTCACTAGAAACACTGTAAATCCTCTTTTCATTTGAGAACTATCGTTTTCTGTTTAATATGACTTAATAGAATGAAAAGGGAAAGACTACAGCAAACGTTTACCAGATCAACACATTCTAGTGAGTTAAACCGTGTCAAAACCCTCTGTACTACTGTATGTGCAAATGACTTGAGTACCACGCATGGGAATGCGCTCCAAAGGTGCCTTTCTCCTTCCACTGTCTGCACTGGAAGCCTGGGAGTCCCACCACCTCTCCTGCCCCTGCCACTGGTACAGACCTTCTGGCTGTGGGTCATGGGTGACCAAGAGGCTTTAAACTGTCCTGCTCTGCCCTGGGAGTTCTCTGAGAAGTTCTCGGGGCCAGAGCATCCTGACCCTTGCCTTCAGCACAGCTTTGGTGTTTGGTGCCCTACTTTCTGCTGTTTTGTACAACCACATTCAAACGACAAATATTTTTATCCAGTTGTTTGAATGCAGAAGACAAGTAACAGTACAGGCTTAGAACAGCATGACAGCCCAAAGAGGCACATGGAAGTGAGAAGCCAATAAATGTCTTCAAGCAACAATTAAAGCTAAACGGACATGCCTCCACCATGCACAGCAAACTCAAACGAGTTAAAACAGAACATACATATTACTTATCTTTCGCAGTCATAACAGAACATCAATTAGAGGAAGCAAAAGTAAGAATCCATTAAGGTTACTTCACAGCTCAACCTTCAGAGTATCAATTCTGGGGCAGTGCTGCCCAGTAGTACCATGTTTCAGAACACTGAACATAACAGCTACCTCCTCCGGCAGCACATGCCACAAAACCGCCTACAGGTACTCACTGCAGTCTCCACATCCACAAACAGAAACTACTGCTTTGTCCTGTAGCCTCTTCCTCCTTGAATTTCATCACTGATGAACTGCTGAGCAAGCAACAGTCATTACCTTAGGATTTTATAGAATTATAGAGTAACTAACTCAAGCTTTAAATTCATCTCTCCCCATACTCCTAGCTCGCAGGCAAGTCAGAAGCCTCCAGTCTGAAATGCAATGGCCAGCTAGAGGTGTGAAGCCTCCTGGCATCTGCAAGGGATGGCAAACACAGCTATCAAGGGGGCACAACCAAGAGTCCCAGGAAGGAATTTGCTCTGGTACAAGAGGGTAGGCAGACCAGCCATTGACTTGTTCTGTGGACTTGGATGAATCAGATTCTGTGGATGAATGTGCATGGCCATGGCTCTGCAGCTGGCAGGGCACCACTGCATCGATGCAGAGATGATAACTTGGGATGGCCCATCTGACTATGCGGCTCAGAGTTAATTACTGGTGAATGGTAGCTGGAATTGGCCTGGAACCAGACCAAGAGCCTGGCACCTGCCCAGGGTTACGTGCCAGGAATCTTTGAGATTCCTCCAGCAAGCCTGGAGCAGCAGCTTACCCGATCTGTCTCAGAGCTTAAATTATTTTTTTTTTTTTTAGGGGCATTTTGGGTTTTCTGATGTTCTCAATCACACGTCACTGAGACACCACCTGACAGTTTAAAGCAGCTCACATCACTAGGTAAGGAGCTAATAACAACATCCAGTTCCATAAGGGGCTCAACCAACAGAAAATTCAGAACGAGTTCCCCAGATAGTTTTCATAAATAAATGCAAGGGAAGATATAGAAAGGCAAAGTAATAAAGCAAATTTGTTTTAGACCTTCAGGCATAAGCTTGTCATCTCTTCCCTGTGACGGATTTGTCTTGGAGAAGTTAATTTAGGAAACAAACATTGTATGGCTGATGTCCTAGGCTTATTTTATGTGCTTATCTGAAGAGTTCAAAGAGCTGATGTGCTGGTAGGTATTTTTCCTCATACCCAGCCAGGAGCATGGAGTGATGTATAGGCCGTTCAAACCCACAAGCATCTTTGAATCTGTGTCTGCCCCTCAGAATCACTCTTGCACGATCCCTCTCCATCTGAAGGATGATCTGTTTCTGTCTGATACCTCCAATCTAGAGAACTCACTTCAATAGGATGGGAAGACCACCAAAAGGGACCATAGTTTTTGGGGTTTTCTCCCCTTGTCCCACCTGCTGCCAGCTGATTTAGTCCTTCATTCTTCAGCTCTGTATCTTGGCAATACACACTCGTTCTTACTTCTCCTTGCACCCCTATGACTATGCAGCTAAAGAAAAAATCTAAGCCAGTGTAAAAAAAAGAACCACAACCCACCAACAACTCATCTCTCTTGATGAGAGCACAATATTAATCTTTTATGGTTTGTTAAAGAACCCAGTCTGTCAAACACGACAACTGACTTATTCAGTGACGATACATACAACCTTATTGTGACCTGAACTCTTGGAAAACCTGCAGGTAAGTGGAGTTCTGTAAATCAAAAAATACAGTTGTCAGCGCTATACCAGTACACACAAAATACCCAGGAGCGTAAATTAGCCCCAATGCTATTCAGCCTCTGCCTCATTTGCTCAAGCTGAGGTACCTGCCTCTGCTCTGGCTGCAAGACCAGTCATTTCAAGTGCTCAACAGATTTAGAGCAAAAACGAATTTATAAGACTGACGCAAATGAAGGGTTACCAAGCTATGCTTCCAAGACACCTTCCCTTCTCCACTGGTGAAAGGGGCAGCCATCTACCAAGTCAGAACCTTGCTCACACACCAGCCACAGACATAATGTTAAATACGTCGACTCTGGACCACCTTATCCACTTCGTTGTGAAGATCAAGATATAGAACAGATCTTTTTTGTTTGTAATCCCTAATCGTGTGCTGTATTTTCCGTGTTCCTTCACTGAAGGTTAGCGACCCAGCTATACCTTTTTCGGTGTTTTAACTGCAATCTTTTTCCACCTTTGTTCTGCTCACCTTCATGGATGGATAAACCAGTTCATTTAGACCTCCAGGCTGGGAAAGTACCAGCTTTCACTGTACCTTTTTGTGAGCATCCCTCAGAGTCACCATGTCGTTTTATTATTTTACACAGAGGGATTTAGAGTATTTTAAAAGCATGAGTTGTTTTTAGAGTGACAGGAACTGTGTACCCAACTGGCAAATTTTAGTAAACAAGCCACTCAATGTTCACTAAAATTCTGCTGTGAGCCTGGTCTTTTTCAAGAGAGCTGGGCAATGAAAAACCTTTCATTTGTGCCACAGCGCTGGCAGGAACCTACAGTAAAACCGACTTCAAGATAACAAAAACACTAGAGAAAAAAAAAAAAAGCCATTTAGGATTTGTATTCACGCCCTTCACTTCTTGTCACTAAGGGGGCTCCTGAAAGTATTGATGTGGATCAAATGTTTTATTGCACAGATGAATGAAGATTCAGTTTAATTTACATTAGTTGTAAATTTGTGTCACACAGTAAAAAAAATTGGTCAAAAACTGAAAGATTATTTTGAGAAGCCAAATGTTATTTTTCTATTTTTAAATAAGGCATTTGATCTGCAATTCCTAAACAAGATTTTTTTTTTCCAAAAGATAATAATAGTAGTAAAAAGGATAAAAGAAAACACCGCTCTAAAATAAAAACACTATAAAGCTCTGGTCTCTGTGAAATGTTTGGTGTTTGCTCTGCTAAAATACAAATACGTGAACACAGAACCTAACTGCAAAATCATCAGGAACCAGCTTCTGCCTCCCATTCTTTACAAACTCAGCTGCACTTTCTTGATTCAGAAGTTCTCTGAAAAGTTCACACAGGTTGGTGAACTCGCATCCCAAACTGCATCAACAGCTGGTGATTTCCTGCCAAGTTTGTACCCAATTCACCCAACGCTTGTTACTGCCCCTCTCTTTGTGGCGGTGCTGAGCTTCCTCCCCTTGCCCTTACTGACAGTCTGAAACTGAAGCAGTTGGCCCTGGGCTGACAAAACACATGGTTCTGCCTCTGGTCTCCGATGGCATCACAAGATAGTCGTTGCAGATGGGATTCTGCTCACGGAATACTTGGTTTATTTGAGCCTCAGTGTCTAAAGTAGCTGCCTGTAAACATCCATATAGGAAAATACATTCACATATGGAAGTCTAAGACTGTGAACAGAGCTAAGGAAGGTATCTTCAAAAATATTACGGACCTTTGCAGGAATTCCTTTATTACACAATTTTCTGTAACTTAACCTTAGCACAGGAATAAGTCAATTTCTTAAAAGACTCCTATTTGGAGAAAAAACTATGACCTGTACCCTCGAGGGATGTGATGCACCACAGCAGAACCCGAAGTTAAGAAAACACGTTGACCATCCCACCCTGTCATTTATCTTCAGTGGGCAGTTTGGATGATCCAACTTTAGTCATGTATAGGTGTGTGTGGATAAACATTTTATGAAGCATGACGAAGAAACAATTATGCAACTCTAGGTGAAGTAGCTGATAATCAATCCAGCTTCAATGGCCTAAACAAAAACTACACTAACACAACGGAGTTACTTTAGCCATAAGGAAGGAGTAGTCAAATCTGGCGCCGACACTCAGTGAGGAGAGCACCAGAAAGCCGTAGCTGCCAATACACACACTCTCCTGGCTCCGGGTCCTCGCCGTGAGCTGCCTGGCAGCTGGTCACAGTTCACGATGGGAGAAGCAGCTCGTTTTCCCACATACATTAGGGCTGCGTGCCAGCTACTGCCACCAGTCACCTCCCACCTCCTCCTCCTAGCTTCCCTCTCCTTGCTTTCAGTCATTTTCTCCTCCCTTTCCCACACCGCCCTTACAAATAAATCACATATGGACACACAAGTGTCATACGAACTACACGCCAGTGGACACAAAAGGTGCGGCAGGAAGAGCAGCAGTAAGGCACGTGTCCGCAGCTCAGCACGGTCCCCAGCTTTCTCACACCACCCTGGAGGAATGCACCTCTTCTGTTCCTTCCTGCCACCACCTCATTTCCTATTTCCATTAGTCCAGAGAACACCTTCGGAGACAACTTCAGCACCAATCTCCTCTAGGCTACTCCTGAAGGAAAAAGGTGCAGGACCCCAGCTGCTCGATTTACCGCACAAGCCTTGGGCAGGGCGACCTTCCCAGCTGCGGGTCACCCCTCCAGTGCGGCCCCTCTCCAGCAGCAGCTCTGGGGTGCACGCAGTACGCTGTGGCCAGCACTGCTTTTCCGCAGATGCGTGCCCAGCCTGCGTTTTGTTGGATTGCTTTGCGAATTCAACTGTGATTCCAGTCCTAGGATGGAAATAAAAGAGCCTCAGAAACATCTGGGGGATTAGAAAGCATTTCCTGTACAGGTCTTCAAAGAAAAATCTTCAGGGGCACTCAATTTTTGAACAGAAAATAATAGATTTTCTACAAGCTGCACATCATTCTACTAGTGTAGTAATCTTCTTTTTCTTTTTTTTCCTCATTCTCTCTGGAACAACAGGATTAACAAAAATTAGCATTTCTTAAAATAACTGTATACTTTTAGTGCCTCTATATATATGGCACCATATACCCTCTTGTGGCTATCCCAGAAACAGTGTGGAGTATTTATTTGCTTCACTCACCGACTATCCTCATTGTGTGCAACACCCCTTATTATGATTATTCCCTCATTAATATCCATCTACCACTTAGCAGGTTTTGTACAAATTTGAAAAATTAATTTTTAACAACAGCTTTTCTCTTGCTGGGAGCCTTGACTTCCAGGGCAGCTGGCAGTCACTGGTAGTATTCACAATTCCTTAAATGTTCCTGAGCATGTTAATTAATTTACGGACAAAATGGGTCTTCAGGTTTATCCAGCACTTCTTTTCAGGTGCCATCACTGTGAGCAGTGAGACGTCTCTCCCTGCCAGGCCAATACACCGAGTTAACACGTGGCTCCTGTCTCCCTCCAGTGGCATATCGCTCCAGCCATAAAGTCATATTAAAGTGCAGTTAGAGTTTCCCTGGAACTCAGATGGTCTCTCCATTGCCAAGGTTGCTACAGGGTTGCAGGGAGAGCTGGGAGAGCTTTCAGGTGGCCTAGAAGTCCCAGGGAAATTACAAGCAGGGAAAGGAAACATGCTCCCAGGCTCGTCCTCGTCTTTCTTTGGGGAACATGGGAATAGTAACTGTCCCAGTAGTGATTTATGGCTTTCCTAAACAGCCTGCCCTTTCAGCAAGAACACTGGCATTACAGCTATTTGCTGTTGCTCTCATTCTTTCAAACCACACGGACAATTTGTAATGCAGAAACCCTGGGGCACGGTAAAATGAAATAGCTCCTCATGGTGGGGATTATAAACTCCATTGTAGGGCCAAATGTCTATAAACATCATACCAGTCTGGATCCCGTGCTCAGCTTCAATTTAAAATCTCAGCAATTTGTAGAGACAGTGTGAACAGCAGACTTTGAGAACAACCTTTTTTTTTTTTCCAAGCTTCAATTTAAAAAGTTTGGGTAAGGGATTACTCCCTATCAGCCACACGAGAGCCGACAATCAGCAGCGATACTTCTTTCCTTTCCTGTAAGGAACGGTTTGAAACGTAGTTCCCAAATCAGATGAGCAGACTTTTGTTCAAAGGTGCGTGTGTGAAGCGGGAATTGTCATCACATAGGTTGTTAATTCAGCTAAGGATTTTCATACCTATGGCCCTTGTACAAATTTCTGGCATTTCACTCTTCAATTTACTGCAACTCACATGCGTGTGCATCGCACCAGCTTGGTTCAGAGAGCGGATACCTCCAAGGAAACAATCAGAGAATGGGTAGCAACTGGTAGGAAAAGGGAAGTAAATTCCACAGCTCTTAAGACAACCGCATGTGAGCAGTGGGAGCTGCACATCTCCCTCCTCTCATTACCACTCTTTTTTCCCCAGCTGTTTTTTTTTTTTAAAAAAAAGGCTGCACAATCTCTTTTATAATGGTCAAAAATGCAGTAAATTGCTGAAGGTATTACTAGACCTGGTATTAAGAGGCTGGTAATATTTAGGACACGACCTGCCTCTGAACCCTTTCTCCAAGGACTATGCTTAAAAACTTTTTTATGGTTAAAATCTCACCACCCAGCTGCGGCAAATTTCTCATTAGACTGCAAACATCTCACCTGTCACATTCCAGACAAATCAAAGCATCACAAAATTCTCCAGCAATTAGATACCATTTCATTGCCAACATACAAAAACTCCTAGGATGAAATTTTGTGCCTCAGTATGCTTAGATAGATACAGGGCAGGTCCAAAATCCACCACTCAGGAATTCGCAGTTCCCTCAACTTTCTGCGCATGAAACCACCCATCAATGACATCACAATTTCTCCTGTAATTTTTTTTTTAAAGAAAACCGAACCCTAACACTTCTGTTTAAATGCAATTTTCCTCCACTTTCAAAGCGAGATGAGATTATTTTTTTTTCTGCCTTTGCAAAGATGTTTCATTCTGCCTCGAGGTGGCGATGCAATTTTAGAGTCGCTCGCTTCCAAGGCGGCGGGTACTAAAATGGGACCAGGCTGGGTTATTTATTTCTGCCACTGCTCAGAAGAGAGCTCTTGGTAAAGAATCAGAGCGGCACTGCCGCTGCAGCTCTCCTCACTAAAACGACTGCACCATTACACATCGGGAATAAAAAGTTAAGGGACAATAAACTCTCAAGTCCTTTCCCCCCATTTGGATTTTAAACAGTACAATTTTACACATATGCTCAAACATAACAAGATGACATTAAGGAGGGAGTGAATAACTCACAAAATAAACTCAGGCTAACTTGAAAATTAAGATGTATGTACTAAAACTTTAAATTTGTAGGAAAAAAAGCATAATGTGCATTTATTCTAAGCTATTTTTTACTAAAAAAAAAAAAAAGGCTTTCCCTAAACAGATATCTGATGTAATAAAATAAAAAATCAGAGAAGTTTAAAATCAATCCTAACTGGCATGGCTCAGATTTTCCCGTATTTATATGTCATTTGCCTTGTCATTAATTTATCACGTTTAACAGCCACAGGAGAGTGTATCAGAGATAACGTACCACCTCTATTCTTTCTGCACAGAGACGTATTCCTGTGGGCAATTCAGTTGCAAAAACCAGACTAATTAAACAGTTCAGAGGCGGATACAGCTCTGACTGCGTTGACATGCTCACAACTACAGATCCTATCATTAAATCTCCATTAAACAATACTTTTTTAAAAATAAAACCACAACTCATCCAGTTATTAGCTTACAAGCACACAATAAACAAGAAGGCTTGGGGTTTGTTCTTCTCATTTTAAGAATCCACTGCAGGGCTTAAATGTGTGTGCGTGTGTTTTCCAGATCACTGACCATAATATTACTCCTTGATCCATCAAGCTGGTGTGTCCACTTGTCTCTCATCAACTTTAACCTTCTCCCTCCACAACTGTTTGGAAAATCCCATTATGAAGCACCCAAAAAGGAGCAGCGAGTACCACACACGAGTCCAATTACATATTGAGTGACTTAAATGTGTTGAGGTACAACCAGATCTACATTCTGTGTCAGCCTTGGCCACAGAAACCGTAACAATCCTATTAGCTTGGTAAAATACTTCTTTTGTGAGAGTTATAACACAGGAAAGGCCCCGTATTTAAGCTCTAAACAGCACCTGTATCTTCCAGATGGGGGTAGAGGGTCATTGCAAGCCAATTTGAGCATGAAGGTTCTAGAGACCTTACTGTTAATGAAACAAAGCATTTCTGAAGCTTAAATATAGTCTATTATAACAACAAGTGATTGGTATGAGCTCTACAGACACATGGGACAAAAGATGGCATTTTCAGACCAAGAGGATTCAGTCTGCTGAAAAGTTAGAATATAAAAATGAAATAGAGAACACAGCACTTGAAAGCTAAGAGGGGCTGCAAAGACAGATGAATAGCTGCTTAGAAAGCTATAACAAACCATGGAATGCAAATTACACAAAGACAAAGGATTCGAGAACTTCAAACTGAAGCGAGCCTTGAAGAGAAATTTAATTCATTTAATCCACAGTGAACATTGCTGGCACTGCGGCTCAAGTATCTCTTTCCCAGTACAGACCCTGGAGCACTATCTAAACAGAGCTCCAGCTGAAGAGGACAACTTCTGCTAGTACACATGCGTTATGCTTTGGTGCTGCAGAGTAAATCCAAATAGGGAAGCGTAAAGATTCCAGGAAACTGGAAGCACAAACGTCAAGGTTACTTCAGCTGTTCTATACTTGATTCTGGGCAAAAATCTCTAGAACAAATGGAGAAGAGGCTTGTGGAATGGGATAGTATGCAAAAAACCACAAACACGTGGGTTTGACTATTATTAAGTTCTACTTTTCCAAAAAATGGGAAATGTCTATATATCTATTTTGTTACCATTACAAGTTGCAAAAAGCTGAACCAATTCCATTTTACTTCTGTTTTAATAAAGGGACTTGCACCAAAGTCTGTTTTTAAAATTGAGAAGCTAAACTTCCTTTATCCCCTGAAAATTGACCAGACATCCCACCCATAACTCAGAAATCTTCCTTGGAAAATTGATTAGTCTCAACAAAATGTTTCCATTTCAAAGGAACAACATTTTTTCAACACAAAAACAATTTCCTAAACCCACTTCATCATGCCTACTATCGTCAAATTATCTGTATTAGTGTCCATAATCTCTGTTATGGTCCGCTCTACTTCAGCTTCTTTCCTACAAAAAGGTGTTTAAAATCCTGAGGCTGAAGCACAGCAACGCGTCAGTTAAAATCTCATTGAAAGGAGAAGAAAGTTCTCTTGTTAAAGCAATCCCTTAAGCCTTCCCAAGAGCCACTCTAGTATCAGCTGAGCTATACGTGTGGGACAAACAGATGCATGACACGTGTCTTTGGAGGGCTTTGTGCTCCACAGACTGCTTAGACTAATACGATGTGCTTTAGAAGTCGTCATGGCAACAGCGTATTGCTTTTCAAACAGGATGGCTGTAGTAAATAGGCATATAAACCCCCTTGTAGCCTGACAATGATGCTGCCTAAGCCTGCGTGCCCTCCCTCAATGGCAAACAGGAGCAAGGGTGTCGGTGGCATGTGAAAAACCCACATGCGGGGCGAAATCCTGTTAACAGGCTGCTTGCAGGCGGTGGACAAGGGCAGGAATCCAGTGGGTAGCTTTAGTTGCGAGAACCACACAGTGGGGTGAAACATCAGTTACAACTGGACCAAATAAACAGATGCCACCCACATGCTCAGATAAGCAGGACAGTCACGTCTCTTGTCTCTGCTGAAATGAGTTTAGACACACGGGGTTCCCTTGAAATGACAGTGGCTCTCTATATCTACTGTGGTCTGAGCATATTCCATGTGGCAAACAAATAACTGGGAGCGTGCCAGAGAATCCTGTTGGTTTTCTCTGTTACTGTGCAAAGTTCTCAGGTGAACTGAGACCACCTGTAAGCAAGCCAGTCATGGCTCCCTCACACATTCCATCACACATCACTGACCTTCTAAAGCCACTTCCACAACTCTTCCACTTCCCATCTATGCTGACATAGAACAATGGAAACATTGTCAAGTCCAAAAGTGGCAACATGATAAAATTTCCATCTAAAACTTTCAATATTGTAAATGAATCTTTCTCTTTCTAGCTGTTCTTCTCTGTAGGAATACTTGTTTAAACAGAATTTTACATGAGTCAATCATTTCAGACACTTGAAGGAAATTATCTAAAGGGTCCCCGCTATTGTCTTTTGCAACAAAATTCACATTTTCGGTAAACAGATTAAAAAAAAAAATTAACTTTGACAAATATTCCCAAACTCCCTTTCTAACTCCACTGTAGGATCCATGTACTTCATGGTAACCCTGTGTAATGATTCTACATTGCCAAACCAGAATGCTGTCTGCAACCTGTCAGGTGTCGTAGAGCTTGTGCTATCTTCCCTCTTCAACATCAAACACATTATATATAATAACTGTTTCATTGACTCATGCATCACTGAAAAAAAAAATTCAACTTAATCCAGTATTGCCATGATCATCTCTTCCCTGGAATCAATGAAATGACAGAGTTCCTGCTCTAAGTGCTTCATTCCTCCTTGCTTGCCTATAGAGACTTCTGCTTCAAAGACCACAGTCATCTGAATGATTAATTTCCCTGCTAACCTTGACTGAGACGTAGATTTAGAATGAGCAAAGAACCACACAATGGGTGTCTCCATTAATTTTTTTCCCATTGAACCACTGGTAATGTTCTTGTCCCTTACTGGCAGAAGCAGCAACCACAACTGAACACTTCTGAAAATTCAAATTTATCAACCAAGGTCCTGTTCTACTAAAGAACAATATATGCCACCACACGTAAGCAGCGATGGCTTTAAAGTCCTACCCACCACCCCAAATCTCAAACAATGAACAATCACCCAGCAGTCACCTGTATTCAGACTTTAAAATCAAGAACCTCTTGCAGCTTTTCCCAGTCAGAGAGAAAAATAAATACATGGACCATGATCCTACCTGTGGGTCAGACAGTCGAGAAAGGTCAGGGTACAAGTAGAATTTTATCCCCTCGGAAGCACCTGGTAACGTGACTCCACGAATCAGAAGAATCATCAACATGATGTAGGGGAACGTGGCAGTTACGTACACAACCTAGCAAGAAGAAGCAAACATTAGGAAGATATTTTCTCTCAGCTGCAAGAAAACCACCTCATTTCCACATCCATTTTGCTTTTAGATAAAAACCAAATCCTTTTCTGGATGAGAAACGCTTTTGCTGCCTTGTTTGTGCAGGTGAATTTTGTCCTTCGACCATATTCTCTTCCAAACCATTCATGTCTTGTAGGAAAGGTCCACACTTTTTTACAGAGAGAATGGAAAGTTCTCTTTAAGTATATTATTGACTCTCTTTGGGACAGGTGAGCAGACACCGAGCTGCACCACACCTGTACATCCAAACACAGAGACAGAGAAATAAGCTCGTAAGAGCAATTAATTAATTACTTTATAGATACTCTAGAAGAGAATACGCAATGAATTCCCAGTCACCTAGTAATTACTCAAATGTCATCTCCTAAGACTGCTTTGCCTGCATGTCTGTGCTTGAGGAATAATCATTTCATCAAGCCCAAAGGTTAACTGCTATGCATGTCTCCTCACGATTTGCTGCAGTCCCCTCATCAGGCAAAGCACCTTCAGGCCAAACTTTGAAGAGCTCAAGCCCTGCAGTTTGTTTTCACATAGATGGCCACATCTCTTTTCAGAAATTGATTTGCCATGTGCATGGGGGGCAAATGAGCTTTCCTGGAAGCCTGCAAGAAGTCCTTTTCCAAAGAAAAAATTGAGCAGAATTGATCCTGTTTTACAGTCTCAAACTTGAGAGCAGTATATAGCTATTCAAACATGGAGATGGATTAAATCATACAATTCCACGTCGTATAAATATTTCCTTTAAATACTAACACACCTTAAACTTAACTCTCCATAATTCTCTGTAGCCATTTCCACCTCTGCAGAGTAGGTATAAAATATCCTAGTATGAGATGCCTGCACGAGTCAAAATAACTTAAGTTGCAAGAATGGGAAAATCACAACCTGTATCTCCCTCAAAAACATGCATTTTAAATTAACAAGTTCATTAACTGTCTCATGCCTATGTAAATAAGAGACACATGAGAGCATGCACCCACAAAAAGATTCTCAAACACATTTTCATGACTAATGAACTGAAATTTGCTTTTCAGACCATGGTGAGTAGTGAACCCCAAACATGAAATAATCCCACGTGTGCCGCTGGTATACTTGCAATACCAGAGGAGAAACTCTAAATCACATGGCAGATCTTCAAACATGTCCAGCTGCCCAAGACACTTCACTCTCACTGGCCTTTACAGGAGGTAAGGGTCTATTTGTCTTCCAGGTGTCTTATCCCTCTTGAAAACCCAAACCGTGATTTTCCTAGAAAATGGAGATGACCATTTTCCTCCTGTAGGTCTCAGAAGTCTGACTCGATTAATTCATGCAGAATGGAAAGCTTTATCTCAGTGCTCACATTTATTACAACTGACTGTTACTGGAGATGCAAACTGATATGACTGGCTGTGTTCAAGCCGACCTTGTCTCAAACAGACTGCTCACATCATTTCAATTCTAAATAAAAATGAGAAGCAAAAAACAAACACGAGTCTTATACTAGGTGGAAAGGATGGAGCAGCCAGCAACTGAGTTTCATGTTTCCATATTTAATTCTGCACCAGCTATTTTCCTCTACTTCTTAAATTTTAATAGAGGAGAGTCAGCAGACACATATGTTGGATGATGCAGAAGTATTGACCCTGAATATCTGTTATACCATTAAAGAATCACATTTCATTGCATCATGCTTCATACCAGTTTACAGCCTGCTGTCTTGCTCATCCTGCCACTGCCTTGAAACATTTTGCACCAGTAAACAGACACCAATCTTGTAGAGGCTGATTTCTTCCCAGGTTCCTTTGGGACCCGTTGGGTTCCTCACTCAGCTCCATCAAGGAAGAGCTGAAAGCACTCTGTGCCCAAGGGAGGTGAGACACCCTCGTACAGCAGTCTGTAATCTCGCAACAGGCTCGTAGAGTTACACTTCACAGTTTTGTGTTTGCTTTTCCAAATGCCTTCCTCAGCCCACCCACACCTACTAACATTACTGCAACTGGCAGAACCACAACCTCTGCCATATTCTTTACCATGAGAGTAGTTGTGCCTCGGCTCTAGAGGAGTGAGGACTATGGTTATCAGGCAGATAGAGAATATGAATAGAGCACAACTGGCTCAGGATTTCCAGCAATAAGAGCTAATGCAGACACCCAGGACAACAACGAAAGTGGTACCAAGGAAGAAGCCTTCTGAGCCAGCTGATATCAGTGACAACGTATGGCAGTGCTCATGAGGCTGCTGAGACTGTGAGCTGCTCTTCTGCCGCACCAGGCATGTGTATTGTGTTCAGAGGGGAGACGGAGGGCCACCACTTTTAGGTAGCGTTTGAGTCTCCCAGTATGTTGAGCCTCTTAATTCCATTGCACCCAGAGCATCGGTTCCTCAAGAGCTCCGAGGTGAGGGAGGACAGGGCATTTTAGAACCCCAATGACATTATTAGCATGATCATCACATCTGTAGGCATTAAAAGTTTCCTGAATTGTTTTCTTTTCTTTCAACACATCTGAATATAAATGTGAACACAACCGTTTCTAATTACACTGCATCCTGCTTTAATTGGCTTTAATTGCTTGGTATGTTAATTTGCATTCCAATGCTCAAAATGCTTTTTTTAAACCCTTGTCAGAGCAATGCCAGTGTTTAAGCAGTTGGAAACAAAATAAAAATATCTGGCATGCTAGTTTTTGCACCAAGTTCTCCTGTTACAATATAGTTGGAAGACATATGTACAAAGCTATTTAGACATACAAGGCACCTGCTGGGACACCTAACAGCTCTTAAGCATAACTAGGTGCTTAACTGGAAGTACATCGAGACCTAAGATCCTGAGAATAGATATTTCATTGACTGCCATGAGCTTTAAGTACCGTGAATTGGTAGAAAGTTAAGTACCAACTACTGGAACTTTAAATATGAAAACCTTAAGAGACTTAGATGTCTGTATCACTCCAGGTTAATTATAAAGATATCTATGTATCTGTGCAACGATTTCATGAGTAGGGCACCCACAAAGATCTTGAGAACTGAACTAGCTGCCAGTTTGCATCTCTTCGTAAGCATCTTCAAAGCACAAACATGGTGCAGAGGTTCAAATTTGGCTACTGAGACTGTTGACCTCCTTGTCCTCACTATGTCCTCCTTTTCTGAACATTCTGGCCAGGTCATGCTGCAGACATTCAAGTGAAGGTGACTTGGTTTGAGAGAAAACGTAGGGGACACGGATGATAAATCTGTTAAGAATAAGGAAGAAGCCCTGCACGCAATGAAATGAGCTACACACTCCCAGACATCTAAAACCTAAAACCAGAGACCTCTGGCTACAGCTGCTCCAACACACCAGCCTGGTGGTCGCACACGACCTCCCAAGCAGCTTCTTAGCAGGGCGAGTCAGGAATAGAAAGTAGTGAACTTTAAACCTTCGCTTGGCTCTTGCTGCGAACAAAACTGAACTAGAACTCAGTGAACAAATCATAACTTTCTGAGGCTGGGATGTTGAGGGAATACTTTCCTGCAAGCTGCAACGTTCGAGCTTCTTTGCACTAGAATGGATCAATTTTATTCCATTTATAAAATACAAGTGTTTGATTTCACTTGATGTTTCAGAAACGGGCTTGCTAATCATCTCCCCCTAAAGCCCTCTGTTGCTCCATTAGGCTATAAACACAAGTGCAAGAATTGCCAGAAACTTGCTAGAACTCAGTATTAGAAAAGTTATATGAAAAATAAGACCTGACGCCATGCCCTGCTCATCTTTATCTTTCCTTTAGCGTTTTCAGCCTGTTGGCTTGTCATTTCACCTATTTATTTAGTGGACACTGCAACTACAGAGAACTAGACTGACACCGCCGACTTGCTGGGTTAAGAGCAGGCTGCTGAGCAATCCTCAGCTCCCAGCAATTCCCCGGGGTTTGTCAAACACACAAAAGGGAACAATGCCCACACTGCAGGACCCTCCTGGGAGGAGAAACTGCTTGGGAACCAAAATTTCACCACCTGAGTGATGCGACAGAGCCATTTTAATCCTGCTTTACAGTGCTGATGCAGAAAGGCATAGTGGTACAACTCTAGAATCATCTTTCCTCTTACCTCAGCACTGCCTGGCAGCTCTGGTGTCTGTGCAGGCACAGCCAGGCATTACTGAGTTCTACATACCACAGGCTCCACTCTTTCTCCAGTTTCACAAATTCTAGCTTTCTAGATGTTAACAGCAGATGACAACACTAGAAAAGTTTTTCTTTTTTCACCCATCATGGTATCGTGTGAAATTTTTCCATACGGGTTTTTTTTTTTTTTTGAAAGAGTCTTTTGCTGATATGACACTATGGCATCTACAGACATAAAAATGACAACTGAAAAGAGGGATTTTCAACATGAACTGGATTTGCAAGGAAAATGGTATAAAACAGTACAAAGGACTGACAGCCAATTCACAAGTTTTTAAAAATTATGTCAAAAAAGAGGAGAAAAAATTCTAGATCTGCCAACATTTTAAAACTAATACTTCATATGCAGAAAAAAAAAAATTAAACCAAAAACCCAACAGACTACCAGATCAGTGGATTTGTATGGTGTATGATTGGGGGTGGGGTGGGAGATAGAACAGCAAAAAGGCTGATACTAGTATTTTCTTTGTGTGTCCTGCAGATTTATTCAGCACCATCTTCTGTTTGTAGTGTTCGTTTATCCTCAGAAGGAAATTTGCTCCATAATAATATTGAGAATCTTCCTTAACCAGGTTGCTTACAAACTGCAGAATTTCTTCTCAGCTGCTAATGAATTATGTGGGGGCAGGTGACTTCACTTGGAGTAGAAAGAAATTCAAAAAACCAACAGGTAAGAAAATGTAATGAGATTTGAGAGCTCAGAAATAAGTATCAAAGAGAAAAAATTCACTGGGAATGAAAGGTGAGATAGAAAATAGGGGCCAGGAGAGGACACCTAATGATTGTATGTAAGAATTTTGTCAAATGCACAGTGATCACAGAAAGCAGAAGATTCTACGTGATGTAATAACAGCAGAGAGGACTAAACACATCCCACTGAGGTCATTGGCTGGGACACAGAAAAATCTTTGCCTAGCAAAGCTGTGCAAGTCCTTGTTTTTATCGAAGGGGTGGTGAAGGCAATAAGTAACTAAAAGTCTGAGTCTAGCTGAAATAGTTTCCTTTACAGAGAAATGAAAATCCAACTCCAAAATCAATTTTGAATCAATTAAAAAAAAAATGAATTCTAGTCACTGAATGGGTGGAAAGGAGATCTGTCTTGATTGAAAAGTGCTTTAACAAGCCAAAGTCAGTATTTATAAGCTTCATTTCAGTATTTAAAAATAGGTGAAAAAATGTTCTTTTCAGGTTTTTTCAGCAAGAATTATTTTTTACATTGGGTCTGACTTTCCGAACTTCTCAGCATTTCCCAAACTGTATTTCAACTACAGATCCCACATTTAATTATAATAATAAAAGATGTACTGCCTAGATCAAGGTTTTATTTCCATGTATTTGGGTAAAAAAATCCCTAATTTAACAGATACTGCAGCCCCCAGCAGTCATTCATTAGACTATCAAGAAAAATCAATCCCAAATGATCATAAATATGGACTGAAAGATTTCAGGGCAAACCTCTTGGAACACAGCTGTATCCATGCTGCACAACCAGTGCACTTCACACCATGCCCCTAGCAATGCTCCGTTTCTTCACAACATGGTGCAGCAGTTCATTTTATTACATTATTTAAATCTATTAGTTGAGCACCTGCATTTAACCACCAAACAACGACAAATCACCTACAAAGAATGTGCCAACAGCTGCTTCCACAAAACCGGGACTGATCAGGATAGATGGGTTGGATCCTGCAAGAACGTTTTTAAATCACAGTTCCACACATCTCAAGAATCCATCCCAGTCTGAACAGACCTTGGCACAATGCATATAAAATACGGTTTGGGGCAACGAGAGGAGGCTCACTTCATCTAGATTAAGGGTGACAGGAAACTGTCTGCACGGTTACACCTAGTTTCCACAGACTACAAACGAATGCATAAGTCTATAGTAGTTTTGGGAGACCCTGTTCCGAACTGTACAGAAAAATTCACTAGTGAATCACCCAGTGTGAACCTTGTGGGCCTGAACCGAGAAACTCCAAGACCGTCACTTACACCATTTCATCAAGGCTACTCTATTTTCTGCTGTCCTCCAAAGGAGAACAGAAAGACTTATGTCCTAGATAAATACCTATAGTAAATGCAACTCAGAGAAACCTCAGGAGCTCAGAACAATGACTTGTGTCCTCCCATGCTGCTGTTCCTGTGTTCAAAGTGTGTGTGTCACACTGTTAGTACACTGCCAATGCACAAATCCCAACCGCTGTAGGAACTGAGTGCCAAAATAACCCTGTGAAGCAAGGGGGGCTCTGCAGTGAGATTTTCAAATGCTCAAAGCTGCAGAAAACCTTCAGCTAAACAAGCCTTACAGTTTGGCAAGCAGCTACAGCTCTACCTGTGTCAACACAAAAGAAGCAATCTGATGATAAAATCAGAGTATTATTGTCCCTATTGCCTACAGGGTGTGGTGAGGTTTTTTGGTTTTCTTTAAGGAGTGGTTGTTTTGATTTCGATGGTTTTTTTTTTACCCCTGATTTAAATTCATTGTTTTATCTCCACCATCAATGGGCCAGCCTCAAAGTAGAATGGCAAATAAAACAACGGTAGCCTGTAACTATGAATATCTGAAAGAATGATGTTAATTATTAATGTTAATAATGTTAATTAAGGAAGACCTGCCCTGTGGTTGTGGGCAGGGAAGAGAAGGAAGCAAACTTTAGCATCTTGGCTCGTTGCTGCAGACAGAAGTGTTTATGTCAAGCTCCCATGAAGCAGTAAATTTGCAGAGCCACAAATACCTCAAAATCAAAGGCTGATATTTAATCAACTAAAAACCAACTTGAAAAATCAATCAGGAAGAATTTTAGATATAAATTAGGACTAATTAATCAACTGAGGGTTTTTTTTTTTTTTTCATTTTTAAAAGGTCTTTAAAGAGTTCAAGCTTTTATAAACTAAAGCTGTTCCATTTTGGAACCCTCCAGGATTTGCAGGCTTCTGAATGCCACCTAGTTTGTCCCAACAAGCCAGATACTGCCATTGATTACACATATATGCACAGGAATTTTGCTTAAAAAACATTTAATATGGGATGGCTCTTCCTGATATAGGACGGCTCTTCCTGATATAGGACAGATCCATTTCTATGAAAATAATTCACAGCGAGTCCGAATGATGCCTGAATTAGCCCCTGAATTTCCAGTTTTGTTACTCAGTTTACCCAGGCAGATGTGGGGGATTGACAAGGCACTAGATGAATTTCATTCCCTAGCTATTCTAGCCATGCCTTCCAGCTCTCGCTGATGGCACCCATCATTAGGTTCTGGCACATTCTAAAAACGTTTGACCTGTAAAGCAGACAAAGATGGAAGGGCTGGAACAGGACAGGAGATGGTTGTCATGTCACACAAAAATTCATAAGATCTCAAATCTGCACTGGAATGAACTCAAAGTATTTGGCCAACACATTCCTCTGACTCAGAGGACAGCAAAGGCTTGTTTTCCCTCTGACTGTTTGCTGAAGAACATGAAACTGGGTTTTCCAGATGAGTGTTTTCCTCACATAATTATTGGCTGCTCTGAAGAATGACTAGTTTTACTGGATCAACATTTTCCAGTGAAATTGAGCTCTACCGGAACATTCCTTATCATCTTCAGCTTAGACCACTCACTTTTCCTGCTTGATTTTCCACACTTGTCTTTAAGAAAAAGCCTCAAACCAACAAAACCACAATACACAGACCTCACTCCCAAAGGAACACCACCACTAAAAAGACGACTGCAGGCAGGCTGGAAAGGGGGTACAATGAGTAGTCTACCAAAAGGATTGGCAGGTGAGGTTTCCTAGCTAGAACTCCTCCTACAGGTAGCCACAAAATCCACACAAAGGCTTTGGCTGGAAAGGAGGAAAGAAGAGAATCAAGCCAGCATATGAGAAGTCATCAGATAAATACATCATTACAACAGAAATTTTAATCAACTGCAAGCATTAAAGCCATGAAATATCAATGCAATAGGAATTAGGAATTGCTCTAGAGCTTTGCACCAAAAGCAGCCACACACAAGTCTCTTTTTGATGGGTGGTCAATAAGACTTCCAAGCACGTGAGCGGGTATGTTGGTGGCGATCTCTAAATGATTTATCAGTCAATTCTGAGAGTACCTCGGCGTTATTTACACTTGTGCAGTAAATACTGGGGGGAAAAGTGATCTGTGAACAAGCAGGCAAAAAAAGACGTCCCTATAGCACGTACATTTTCTTCTGATAACTTTTGTAATCATGAAACTTGTGTAGTGGACTGGATGACCTTTAAAGGTCCCTTCCAACCCAAACTGTTCTACGATTCTATTGGGAGGTTTGGGGCACTTAGAGGATAATAAACAGCTTATCATTTATTACTGAGAAAGGTGTGTGTTTGTCTGCCTACAGGATGATGGACAAATTTCTGTCATCCCCTGAGGAACACAGGCAGTTGTCACCATGGTGATGGGTGAGAGATGCATTCACCAATGCTGGTTGTGTATTAAGTATAATAATAACAGAAATATAATAAATAGCCTTACTCCTAAACTAACAAGTGTCCTCAGCATCCAGACCCTGATTCTCCACATTTCCAGTCCCCGTAGAGCTATTATAGTCACATCTTCAGTTTGCTAAAAGGATTATTTCCCTGTATCTTCCCTACTAAACAGCCTCTGAAGCTAGCCCCAAGATCACCTCGAGGCTGACCTGTAGGACACAGATCTGGCAGCATGCTGCAATTTCATTGTGCTTTTGAGCTGAGTTCCAGCCTGAGAACAGGAGGTGACGTGATGCATAGAAAAAAATGAGAGGAATCACAAAATAAAGATATTGGGCTGGAAAACAGTGTGACTTAAGATCATGTTAGTGCCACAGATTTATTTTTCTCTCTAAGGCAAATGCTTTGATCTCTCTGCTTTCCTGTCACCCCTTCAGTGCAACAGAGATCTCTGGCTGGCTGTTGTGTGGATGTAAAGGCAAGCTCTTTGGGGAACAGAGGTACCTCACTGTGTTCATCCAAGACTTGGGGCACCAAGGTTCTAACCTCAGAAAGGCTCTCCAGGAACAAGTGACATACAAACTAACTCACAAAAATACCTCCTGACCTGAGCTAAGCTTAGTACTCTCGGATAGCAATGGATGTGTTTTATACCCACAGGAAATAACTCAAAGACAGTTTTATGACAGTAAATTCTTTGTGTCAGACTGTCACAGCAGCGCCTTACACTTCCTACCTGTGACACAACCAAGCTTATACAGGGTGTTTTGAGGTTTCTTCCTCGGCTTTTTTAGCCACACAGATTTTTCAATTGCCCAGCAGCAGGAGCGAATACCGGGTGCATTGCAGCCAACTGTCTTCTCAGGATGTGTTTTAGTTACCAGCATAGCAGCGGCAGCTGCCTGAAGCAGCCTTTGTTGCTGAGGCAGCAAGTTATTTTGTTAAGCTTTCCCATTCTTAAGCCTGAGTCTGGATTCAATCCATGGCAGTTGACACCGGGGTGGGTATACAGAATTAAAGTTTGTAAATCTCACAAGAACAGCCTTGTAAACAAAACCTCTGCTACAAAGGCATCTTTACGTGGTAGATAAAGCCAAAAATCTGGCCTATACTCAACCACCGAAACTAAAGAGCTGCCTTCCCACTGGTGTGATATAACACCAACCTTTCCATCGAGTGCCACAGGGCTGGATCCCTACAAACTGCTCCGTAAATCAAGAACAGCCAATCGAGAAGCTATACAGATTAGCATTAGATGAGAATAAACCACCTGTGTGAGAACAGGGGGCTATATCTGTTCTACCTCATCTGAAGGAAGGTGAAATCGCAGCATCGCGAGTGTTGTTAGCGGGTACCAGCTCTCACGGTTCTGGATTCGAGTTGAGGGACCAAGGAGATCCCTTGTGTGCTCTTGCTGAAGAACACGTAGGAGTAATATTCCAAACACACAAACTATGATCCATTAGAAGCAATACCTACAGCGCTTTCTGTACACACACCAAGAGACTAGGGCGGGGGCAGTCATACAAACGTTTTTGTGAAACGGCTTCATCAAACCTCCGCAGTTTAAATCACAGATACAAGCAGTGGGTCAGTGGATTTACTTTTGATAATGGGCTAAAAGTGCCCAGTAACCTCAATGGAAAAAACAAAGGTGTGTATGTGTTACCTTTAGCCAACTAACACATTTCTCCTATAGGGATGCCTCAAGGTTAATCCATGCCTTTGGCTTCTCCTTCCATTTTTCAGCAGATTTCACTGCAAATATCTCAGCTGACCCCCCTTCCCCTGCCCCCCTTCATGCCTTGGGTCGACAGACCAGGTGAGTTCTCTGCTCAAAACCTCTCACATCTGCACATGCCCCGAATTGTCCTTCAGTGCACTGAAACACATGGTGGACTTGCTTGGGCTGCGGACCAGGGCTTAGATCCAGTCTCAGTAAGGATTCGTACAAAGAGGATCTCTGCTGTTAATGGGCAGCTGGGACGGAATGGATACGGTTCTGATTTACTGTTTGATTCTTCCCCCAGCTGACAAACAGAACTTTGGAAAAACCACTGAGAGAGGCACAAAAATCCCTGTTTTTAACAAATCCGAGGTGTCCTTAAATGCTCAGTGCACAGGAGAGTGAAAAAAATAATAGCAGTAGCTGTTTTAAAACCTCACACGGAGGAGGCGGATAGCAGGAACTCTGCATGCATCTCATGAATGTTCTACTTTCCCCCTTTGAATACAGAGATCACTCTTGGACAGTGTTAAAGCCTCGCCATGAAGGGCTATTCTTTGCTATTACTTTACGCTAAAACAAAAGACACTTCAGCAGACACAATCATCGCTGCCTAGTTCCTTTTCCTGGGTTCCTACAATGGGCCCCAGTTTTTTTCGGTTGTGGTTTTTTTTCTTTTCTTCCACACATCTTTCTCTTATTTTCCTCTTCTCTCCTTTTACTCTTTCTTTCTGCCTCATTGAATCCATTAAGGCCTTTATATAGCCTGCTATTGAGAAATAAATTTTCTTTGGGACTAGTGACCAAGTCTTAACTGCTGGCAAGCAAGGCTTAACTCCTGATGGGAGGGCAGAGAAAACGATGGGTGAAAGGTGTGAAGAGTCCACCTCTGAATGTGGGGGCTTCACGCACACCAGATACCTTGCAGTGTCTTGCTGGTAGTCGCTCAAAGAAAAGGAACATCCTGACCCTAGCAGTTTCTCCACCTCTTTCACGCATTACTGTTGATCCACTGAGTTATCTTTCTGCTCATATTTTCAACCAGATCAATATACTCTTTTCAATTATTTTCCTGCCAGTCCTTCTTGCTCAGTTGTAAATTAGAAGGCACTCTGTCATCCACAGAGATGCACTGTTCTGAAAGAGATGGAAAATGGGTCCTCTCTCAATTACTACAAAATTATCCACAGTCAGAAATACATGCGCTATTCAGGTCTGCCAAGAGTGTGATAAACTCTTCCAAAGACTGAAGCTAGATTCAAACCGAGTGCACTGCAGTTCTCCCCAGAACCAGAGCTAACCTGCATGCAAGCTGAAAAACCAACTGCTCTGGGGGGCCAAACCACTGTTTCTACAGGTGCACGACACAAGGGAGCTACAGAGGGGCCCAGCAGAGACCTCTCTAAGGACAGAGGAACTCAACCCCTGCGTCTGTCTAGCATTAAGTAAGAGGTCTGCATTCAAACAGACCAGCTTAGCAAGGGTACCGGGCTGGCATGGAAGCCGCTGGCCCTCCCTGCCATTCTCGTGGTGGGAAGCTTGGTGGGGTTAGCCTTTTGCCACAGGGATACACTCTAACAGTGATGGCCTTCGTAGATGGTTTGCAAAATTAAGGCTTGGAAGGAAGGGGGAAAGCCTTCACATCTTGAAGTTCTGAGTAGCTGCTGCATAACACTGAAAACATCTCAACTGGGAACTGTCTTTCTTTGTATTTTGTGAATGATTTACATGAACTGAGCGGGGTGTGGTGGGGGGGAGAAGAAAGGTGAAAAATAATTTACTATTAATGTGTCTTCTCTTGTCTCCAGCCTGGATAATGAAGTCCTCCGGGGGAATGAACAGTAAAACCTCCCTAAATCATCCTATACTCCCCAGCAGTGCAAAAGCAGGTGGAGGAGGGAGCACAACTATAAAAAGAGAGGTAAGGGGAGAATGTGCGGAGCTAGCAGCGAGAGATGGCACCACGCTCAGCCAGCCAGAGCCTGACAGATTACACTGTGCATTTTAAACTCTTCACACAAATTCTGGGGCTTTCCTCAACAGAAAAATTAAAAATAAAATGTAACCAATAGTTAAGTGCAGTTGCAGCCTTCCCCCCGCCCAGTAATGTGTAGTGAGGAGTTTGATTTGTTGGAATACACACCCAACAGCTCAGATGTCTATGTTGTATTGAACTCTTCAGGCCTACTAGAACAGCAACCCAGGATGGAGGGTCGTCAGAACCACTATGGAGGGGAAAAAAAAAAAAAAAAAAAACCCCAAGAA
>NW_010433164.1:139271-145776 GCF_000710305.1 Buceros rhinoceros silvestris
AAAAAAAACACCCAGGACTCTATACTTTTACATACGCTTGTTGAAATGTGGCAGCTAATTAAGGATATTTTAGTCATTTCATTGGCCATCTTATTTATTTATCTGTTACTGTTTTCTCTTATCTCTGGTCTCTCAACACACAGAATTAATACAGATTTCCGTAAAGTTTCTTGACAGTTTACCCTTAGAATGGCCCTTCATTGTGTTCAGATCAGCAAATCAAACTGATCACTGGAGCTAATTAATAAGTAAGGAACAGTGCAGCAGTGGAAAGGACAACAGACACGCTGTTACAAAATGAATTTCACAAAGTCCAGCTTAAGACCCTCATCTTGATCACAGCTATAAAACACACTTAGACAACAGCCTTGTAAAGGCTGAGTTTTATATTAAAGTCTTAAATAAAACACTCAAACCAGGAAAAATCCAGGAGTCTGTACAGAATCTAACCAAGTCTCCCAAACAATGAGGCAGTCTCCCATCAGAACCATTAAGCATGAAGAACATCACAGGTTCGGACACTATGCACATACAAAGGAAAAAGAAAAATTCAGTAGCATGAGAGTAAATTAACAAATCATGCCGTTGCTTATGCGTATTCATCACAATATCCTGCTTACTTGCGGTAGGTAAAACGGTACTGCTGCTCCTTATAGAGAAGAAACTTCTCTGCTTTGCTGAGGTGCTCACGACTTTTCCAACGATGTCACGGTGGAAAGTGAAATACTTGAATTAATAACGAAAGCGACAAGTGAAAAACGCAGAGTGGCTCATACTTCCGTGTTTCTATATGCTAACTGCCTCACCAAGAAAGCTCACAAGACATGTCTCATAGCTTACAATGTTGAACTGCAACTTACTTTCTTAACCAAACAGAATCCTTTTAGAGATGCAATGGAGAATATGGGGCTATCCAATCATAAATTAGGAGAAAAGTCATAAATGTTTCAGGAGGAGGTGCTGTGTAATCAAACATCTATTATTTTAGCTTTTGACTTGCAGGACTATTTAATCAAGTGCCTTAGACAAGTCACGTTCATGCAGAGAGAGTAGCTGTGTCAGTGCTTTTTCTTAAGCAGCGCTTAACCAGGGGTGAGCACAGCAATACCTTTCAGCATTGCTTTCTGAGCACCTACCGAGTGAAAAGGGGTAGCAAATGGTAAACGGAACCGTATTCGTATTTTCCAGCATGATTTCAAGTCAAAGCCTGATGCAACAGCGTGCAAGGCTCTCTCAAAGTTGGTTATGACCTGGAAAACCAAGCAAGTTTGTTTGAGCAACAGCCACCTCTTTTTGGAGGGGACACCTATGAAAGAGTTGATGCTTTCTGCATGTTCCGGTGTGAACATTCCTGACCTTACCTTTCAGCACCAGCCTCTATTTCGATTAGCCTCTCCTGTTAATTATACGAAGTGGAGAGGATGATGTTGAACTTCAGGGAACTCAATATAAAGAGTAGGAAATTATCAAAAGATTCAGAAGCCAGAATCAGTCAGCATAATAGGGATTACTGAAGCCTATCTCTGTGATACACAAATCAGTGTCATAAAAATTTGAACAGACTCTTATGAGATTCATCCCTCTTCCAGATGATCCTGAAATGATGAGAAAAGGATTTCTCACCACATATGGGCCGGCAGCTAATGGAGAAACACAAAACAGTGTGGAAGAACTATTTGGGTTTGGCTCTGGCAAAAGAACAGAAATATGGTCTTTATGATGTTAATGAGAATTGACTCAAAAAGACCGCAAAAATATATATGAGTCCTGGTCTTCCTAGTCATACAAGCACTATTATATTCTAATACTAAATAACTTGAAAAATTTTTAACTTTTCATATCAGAAAATGATAACTTTGTGTTGTCATAAAATGATAAACCTGACCTACAGTTTTACAATAGGTATAAATTTTTTGTTTACTAAGTGTTTCCAGACCAAAATCAATTTTCCTCCAGCTATCTAGATTTTTTTCAAATTAGCGTTACCCAGACAAATCATATCACAAATAATTACACTTCTCAGTGTTTCCCAAATTCCTTTATGGAAAGGATTCAGAGAACCAACTGGAATGCCTTGTAAATCTGAACACAGTTCACTATTTCGCAGGGTACATAAGCTTTTTCTGTTGTCTACTTTTTGTAACCAAACCATTAGTTAAGAACATAATCTACTGCCATAAAATATATAGCAAAGAAAATGGTTTGGGGTTCAAATTCATATGGCAACATCATAAGTTAAAAATATTCTGTGAGCTGGATTCTGCCTTTGAGGCAATATTTATCTCTAAAATCCTTTGGCAGACCTGTTGAACTCTTCAGCAGACTTTGCATTATTGGTTCATGAGGTCCACCTCTTTGCAGTAAGACCAAAAGGGTCTTAGCTTGATTTTCCAAGAAGTGTAAGAGATATTGTGTATGGAGACAAGGGCAGTTTATGGCATTTATTAAATGTCATACAGTCACTGCCTAAACCAGTCTGTGGATCCAAATCTATTTGTCATTATTATATTAGTTTCCCCTCTATAGGGAGTCCAGCTTTTCTCTTTGTGACTTGCTTTCAAACATAAGACGTACGAGCTGCCACTCCCTTTCAGCAACAAGCCGATGATGCTGACTAGGAAAGTAAGGACCAAGAATAAAAAAAAATAATTCAGCTATTAACTTAAGCTTATTAGTATAAAGTATTTTCAAGTCATGTTGTGTGCATGAGTAATCGCAGACGCTCAATCCATTGTTACACAGTAACACAGATGACACAGAATTGTGATTTAATCGGGAATGGGTGACAGAAATAACAAGCTAAGCAAAAAAAAATGAGTAATTTGGTAACAAAATTAAATATTGGAATGAACCTACATGTAGGAAAAAGATAATTAAGAAGTGATTCCTATCATGAGGGCAAATGAGCATTAGACTATAGGTTGTCCCAAGACACGTAAAATCTCTGTTCTTGGAGGGTTTTAAGATGCAGCCAGTCAAAGCACTGAGAAAACTGTTCTGATTCAGTGTTGATCATTTTTGACCAAGAGGCTGGACAAGAGGCTCCCCAAGATCGCTTCCAACCTGAACAACTTTGTGAGTCTATAAACCCATGTACCTGACAGGGTTCCACACTAACACTAGCAGCACCAGGCAGGGATGTGTTGCTGTATGCAGAAAATAAGCACGATGTTTGAACAGAAAAGGAAAGGACTGATAAGACAGAGACAACAATGCCTCTGTATAACTAAGTCTACCAGCCTCCTCACTTCAAATGGAATTATAGCTACAAGTGAGGAGATGCTGTGAGCTCAGAGGAGGGATCACTATCTGAAAAAACTCCCAAACTCGCATTAAAAAAAAAAAAGAAAAAGAAGAAAAGGAAATATAAGAATGACTTTAGCAAGCAATTTAGGAAAAATAGATTAGGAGCTTCTGGTGTTCCTTTCTCCAAGTTTAGAGCACAAGGACATTTTATCTAATTAATAAATAGTCAAGATGCAAAAAAAGAATTGGTTCCTTGGTACCTCAAGATTTCACAAGTGTTATAGGAAGATCAAAAATGAGCAAGACTCAGCAACTACATCAGTATGTGTGTTATTGAAATACTCAGAACTGTTGTACATAGCAATCAAAAATAATTCGGAAGAATAAGATACTAAACCAAGCCCTAATGATCAGAGTCTAGAATAATAGACTAATATAATAATAGACTAATAGTTACAATTAGTAGAAAATTAACTTTCTTCAACCCTCTGCCTAGTTCTTACCTCATCGTTGGAAGCATTTGAAGCCAACTACTGAAAACACTCCTGCCTAAGACTGGTATCACATGTTATCAAGCTCGGCAAGTTCCTATATACACATATCATTATGAGAACATTACACTGACATATTTCTCTCCTTTTGATTCTGAATTTCCTGTTCAAAGACCCCGCAATTTAGTATACATGCAACATTTTAAATGTGAAGACTAGCATACAAATAACATCAACTCTAAGACTGAATAATGCATGGCAAAATCTTTGAAAAGACACAAAACCGCATCTCCTGAAAGCCTCCAGAACCACCTGGAAGTATTTTGATATTATGCATCTGTTGGAATGGAAAACTAAAATGTTTTGTGAGAAAGCAACGATTTTCAAGAACAGTAATGGAAAAGTCTGAAACTTCTCTTTAACTGCAACACAATCACTTCATCTGGAGTTAAACTTTATGTTAGATTTAATATATTTAATATCTTAAAGAATTAAATATTCATAATCTGAGCAGATGAATTCAGAGGCAGTGCTGGTTGGAAATGATGGGTTTACTTTATGACAGCTTTTAAGGCTTGGATTTTTTTTCACAATGCATTAGGATGCAGAGTAAAAAGAGGAAAGAGTAAAGCAGCCTCTTGAATATTTCACAGCACGCAGCTGTACGAAGATGGTAAGTCTCCCTCTCCCCTTCTCCACTTCATCTCTGTTTGCCCTGCTCTCTTTCTCTCCAGCTGTTCTGTCCCACAGACACCTTCCTTTGAAAACGGTTCAAAGGTGATAAAACTTTAGGAAGTTTCTTGCTTTGAATAAATGTGTTATTCCATTGAAATCATTCCACCCAATTCAAGCATACAGCAAATTTAAGAGGGTAGCCCAAAACCACATTTAATGTTATGGTAAGAATAGAGAAGTCAATATTAAATGTTTCCTAAAAATGAGCATATAGTAAATTCAATCTAGCATGAACGGCTGTGATTGGATGAACTTAAACATGAACCTTGGAAATGCCAGTGTACCACATATGGAAGCTGCAGCCCAGCAGACATTTCAGAGCATGCCATTTGCAGCATCCACACCACCCGACTGCTACATCTCTGTTTAGCTGGTCTGGGAAGGCAGGGAGACAGCAGAGACTTCTAGGGACTTTGGCTGCAACAAGCAGCAAGAATAATATTATTAAAATTCTTAAATACAGCTAAAAAATGAACTTATGTCCAGGAAAAAAAATTATCACTGGAAATCAATTGCAATGTCACACATTCACTTAGTGAAAAGCTTTTCTTCCTAATGACAGGAACAGAACTGGACAAAGTGATCCATTCTGGCAATGAGAGGTCCTTACTGCACGTTTCTGGAGGAGCACTGGACGCTCTGCACAGGCAGACTGCTGACCACCACAGTGTCTCCAGAGGAGCACAGGAATCTACCAGTCTGCTCCTGCATGATTCTGGAAACAGAATGGCTGCTCACTGGAAACCAATTGAAACAGTGTAGCTGTGTCCCAAGTCTACTTCTTACAGGACCCTGATCTCATTTTTTCAAGCTTGAGACCTATAAAGCTGAATACTGGGTTTTAATTCCATTTTCTTTGCACTTCTGTGGCAAGACTGCTAGTTTTTTCTGCTTTGTTGAAACGGTTATCATCCCACGTCCTTTCTCATGCTGTTTCACCTAACCTCACTGGAAAGGTGGTTAATAAAATCACACTGAAATAAAATCAAATAAAATTTATTCCACCATCCAGTAACCTCAGGTTTTAGCTACACTATTAGGGGGGAAAAATAAAAAGGAAAAAGAAAAGGGTCAAAAAATCTTTAAGTTTCACCTTAATTACTTCCAAAAGGCAAGATCTATTTCCGGGGAAACAGTGTAAGCTGAAGGAATCTCCTGTGATATATATATGAAGAAGCCACAGAAATGCAGAAATGGAAAATACATCCTTTCCAAAATCACTAAAGCCTCTCCCAGCAGCAAAAGATTGCTCCCAGTGCCGTTTTTAAGTTCAGTGCAGTTCTGCACCCCCTTGCGTGCGTGCACACACATGCATTCACAGGAGATGGTTTTTCCTCCACCCTTGGGTCAGATTATACTACGGTAGACTAGCTCTCCAACGTCAGGCATTCTTTCTGATGGAAAAAAAGAAAATGAGTTTCGCTCAGTTTCCTTTCTTCGCTGCCTGCTGTAGCTCCTCAGACAACTCTCAACCACTTCTGTACCTCCCTGGGGTGCATGCTTCAAAGACATATGGACATCTGCCTTGTCATCCCCTTATATCACCCTTGAGTCTCTCTACTTTTCTCCTCGGTTTTTCTCCCTGCTCTTTCTTCTAAACTATTCATGCTTATCCATATCCCTCGACAATCTGCCTCAGCATTTTTCCTACAGTGACTTGGTAAAAGAAAGGCTGCATGAATCCGTGTGTGCAAATACTGAGATGAAAAGTGCGGTACCAGATTGACGGGCACAGTTGGCAAATGCAGACAGAATTCACCAAATAGTTTCAGCCAACATTTTGATAGAGAGAAGGACACGTGTGGATAAGAAAGATGAAAAATTTCACTCTGACATTTTCTAAATAATAAAAAAAACCCCACTACACTTCAAACATTTCATTTTAAATGCGGAAACAAACAAAAAAATTCAGCCAGTAATAGACATTTGAAAATTTAATGTACAAAAAGTTTCAACCCACCAATTTCTTATACTCTTTGGTTCCAACATAGAAACCAGTGACAACCCCCTCCTGCAGATCTATGGCTCTTTCC
>NW_010433164.1:145917-151450 GCF_000710305.1 Buceros rhinoceros silvestris
CCCTCTCTTTAGTGGATTAATCATATATCCTACTCAGAACTACATCTCCTACTACCCCAGGAGCAAACTCTCCATCAGCCCACCACTCGCTTAGGCTGTGAAGTGGTGTCTCTCTGTGGGGTGTCTGGTCCTGAGTGCCATTTACTCAAAAAGGTACAAGAGCACTAGATGGTTGTCTTTTTTTTTTTTCCCCTCCCAGAATATGTTTTTTTCCACTAACAGGTTTTTCTGTGATTTCTGCTTTTGCTGTTCCATTTGAACTTGTTTGCATTTGTCGTAGGTTGCTTGTATTTCTAATCGTGTGTAATTTACTTGTGTCTCTGAGAGTTCCAGCCCCTGCCAGTTTGGGATAAATTCAGATCTCGGATACCTCATGCACCGAAACCAACACAACCCTGCGTTCATTTCAGGGTTCAAGGATTGGCCAGCAGTGTAGTCTGCTAAATTAATGAAACCAAACCAGAACAACCCGCCTCACCTAACAGAATTATGGACAAAGCAAATCATGAAAACCGAGAGGAACGAAACAACACAAAGATAACGGCTTCTTACTTACCTACTATTGCAATTTATATACCCTCGAGTATAGTTACAGCAATGCAAGATGCACGTGAAATTCCACTGCTCTGATTCAATTCAACAGAATTGACAACACAGGGTTGGAGCACACAAGAATCATAACAATGCTGAAACACCGAATTTTAACCTCACCTTTCCAGTAGACTTCGTTCCTTTCCAAATGCAAAAATAGCAGATAGTCCAAGCAGCAAGGAGGCACAGCGCAAGTTCCCAGCGAAGGTTCCCAATGTGCTCAATTCCATCCGATATAGCTAGCACCCTTCGCCTTCCAAGGGGAAAAAAGAGAGAAAAAAAAGATAATATATTGAAGCAAAACAGCACTGTGTATAAAGCACTGGGCTAAAAACTCAATCAGCTTCAACCAAAGAGACTCCTCGTTACCAACCACGGAAAATGCCCCATGCTAGGACAGAAGAGACAGGAGGAAAAGAGAGAAGATTCTCAGTGGATTATATATCTGGTAAAACATGAATGAATATCTGATTTTTCCAGGACTGCAACAAAATAAAAAATCTTTTAAAGAAGCTGTTGTATAAAAGTCAAAGAACCCCCCCTAAATTCAAGTTAATAGCAGACATATATAAGCCCCAAACAAAGCACTTCAATAATAAGTGATTTTTTCAATTTTACTGGTTTTTGAGAAAATAAGGAATTCTAGCCTTTATTTTTACCTTGTAACATTTATTTCCAATAAATTTCCTTTTATAATTAAAATTAAAACTTTAAAATATTTCTTTTCAAAACTGTCACACATCACAATATTTTCTAAATGGATTTTCTTTAGGAAACTAACAATAAAATTTTACTATTTTAAAAACAAATAAACAATTTTTTTTTTGTGAAAAGTGGTCAGCAAAAATTAGGTTTGCATTCTACAGTGTATTTGAAATACAAGCCATTCGGTTTTTAAAAAAAAAAGTTCTTCTGTATGTTAGGAACATCCCTCACAGGGCACAGTGCAAGGCCAAAGTATTTACTAACTTAATAAACAAGATAAAGAGTGAAGAGTTTTGTTTTAAAGAATTTGGGAGCAAGGGAATCAAGTGATTGACTAGTACTGACCCAGGAAACCCACTGAACCAGGCTTCCATGGTAGTTTCCAGAAACCTGGGCTAATATTTATTCACGAGCATTATTTTTTTATATAAGGATGATCCTCTTATCTGGGAGATGCACAGTCCTTTTATGTCCTTTTATTCTTACTTTAAATAAATGCTCAGATTACACAAAATATAAATTATTTACCAGCCCATAAATACAACACAGGTGCTCCTGGTTAGGTGGAGGAAGAGGTTAAAAGCAAGAGCAAAAAAATATTCCTATAGTGCTCAGTGGTTTCATTAATTCTCTTGTGATTTTGCAATTGCTCTTAAACTTGAAAGAAACCCTATAGATAATTAAAAGGCTTTTGCTCATGAATCTCCGTTTTCCAGTGCAACAAAAACAGGATTTCACTGGTATGTGAGGTCAGAAGTTGAAACGGATTTAAATCCCATACGTTCAGAGATTTGGAAACACCTCATCATTTTTTTAAACAACGTAAAGCAAGCAATTAGCCATTTACTAATTAGACACACAGAACAAATCACTTCAGTCATTCATGCCTTTTATGGGCTTCATCAAATCTGTACAGAGGCCAGTCACAGCTCAGTCCATGCGTGGAATTAATACTCCATAAATACGTTTGCACACCTGTACACACACATATTCACATTCACACAAAAATTTCCAACATTCAACCTTTCATAAATTATACTGAGCAAAGTTTTCTCTGAAATCTGTATTATATGGCATCTACACAACCTCAGAGACCCCAGGCTTACACCACCCTCCCTCCCTGAGACATTGTGAGTGGAAGCAAATGAGCTGAATTTCACAGGTGCTCTGATATAGTTAAAAGCCATATAATAATAATCACTGTATTATATACATAATTAATGTGCACGTAGTCATACAGATAATTAATTACAATACCATATAGCTATGTTAGGAGTCAGGTATTAAGTTAAAAAAATCCAAGCTACAACTACCCATATGAAATAATTCTTGCTTTTGCATTCAATTCAGTCGTTGGCAAAGGTGATCAGTCCAGGGAGTATAAAGTTTGATGGTGTAATTCAAGGTCATGCCTAAAATAAATAAGTGCTAGGACTATGTGGGGAGGAATGGGATCTGGTGCTGCCACCTCAGCCGCATTTCCTCTTCATCCAATAACTGCCTTTATTCTGCAAAGCTTCTAGAGAAGGGAGAGAAGTGAAACAGCCTCAGCTGGCTGAGAACTTACAGAACTGTCATCAAAGTGCATTCAAAGAAAGATGAAGAGAGGTGGCCTTTAATGAAAGGCAGATTTTAATCAAGCGGAAGCACATATTTTACATCTGCAGTCTAGAACTGAAAATAACATCACGGAGCCATAATTATCCAGAAAGGCTGATGAATACTTAAAATTCAAGTTCTTCTAAGCAATTCAACAGGTGATATCACATGGAATTTGACTTATGATGATGTCCAGCCTCTTTACAAATTCTCGTTCAAAAAGCAGATGAAATCGCTGAATTCTTGGCTCTCTTTGGAAGTTAGGGTGTTACTTGCAGAGAACCAAGATAAAAAGTGGTAGAACATGATTAAACAGGGTCTCTAGGCAAGAGAAGGCCAGTGACCGTGTGCTGACAACAGGCTGTGGATAACCACGGTGAAAGACACGTTGAGAGTGAATAGCCCACCACAGAAACCTGATGTCAAAGCAAAGAACAGGCAGTTGCAAAGAGACCTATTTTGATTGCAGGTACTAAAAGGTTTCCTTTGAAGCAAAAATAGACTAAAAAACCTGAAACTATAAATTACTGTCATGGAAAAGAACTTGCCAATGAATATCTTCACGTTCCTCATTTGAGCACCAATGTTCCCGTGCCAAGCCTACGAGACCAAGCATCTTAACCCGCCATGAAGGTTCGTTCTCTGCCAGGCTGGAGGAACAGCTTTGACAAAAGCAGCTGCTAAGATCAAGAAATCATTGCTGTAAGCACTCTGACCCTCTGCAACCCCATGAAAAGAAAGCAGCCCGTGGGCAGGTAGCACAACAAACAGTCAGCACAGCTACGCGCTATAGAACAGCAGTACGGGAAGCACATCGCTTTGTGGTGAGAATATACACATCCCCACCTTTCTGCAATGCCACAGAAATTACCCATAATTTCCTGTTTGTAGCTGCAATTGATGTGATATGTTTTATTTTTATTTTTTTAAAAATATTAATGTACTGACTTAAAGATGCAGGTTGGAAAGATGTTGGTCCAAGTTCAGTTTGAACTTCAGATTAAGTGAGAGAAACTCATAAGCCAACCAGAGGCAGCCTAAAGAATTTTAGTTAGTGTTTTCTCAGAGGTTTTAATTTTCATTTTCAAGTGGCATACTACATTTTAAAATCATTAGTATTTTTTTAAGATTAAAAAGGAAACAAAAGAATATACAAAAAAATGAAAGAAAATGTTTGTTTGGGCCACAATAATTGTGAAACAAAATTTGTTTTCATTTAGCTTTATTTTCATTGAAAAATTATTATAAACAAATCTCCTTATGTTTCAATCAAACCAATTCTTTTTCTGCTTTTTTGGATTATATTTGTGTACACGTGCAGCTAACTATATGTAGCATGGCTTTTCCAAGGTGGGGAGGTGTGAACATGCATAAGATGGCTGCAGTAATGCTAACCAATGCTACGGAGAAATTCATAAGCATGTCCAGCAACTGGATGCATCGAGCCATGCTAACACAGCCCTCAGCCTGGGCCGAGCATCACTTGTAACACATAAACCCCAGGTATAGCCACGGTGCACCACTAACCGCTTCAGACAGCCTGGAACCGCTGCTCTGCATGTTGTCTCTCTGAGGTAAGAACTTCATGATGAAACCTGCTAGAGGATGAACCCTCAGGAACAGGAACGGCTCCTGGAGGACTGGTGAATTTGAGGGGCTGGCAAGAGCCTCAGCTGAAGATTTGTGCACTTCTATGGGGATGATAAACTGCATGACCCCAGTCAGTAATCCCTACGAATGCCACCTGGCCAGTCTCACAGTACCTCCCAGTACCCATCCTCAGCTTCCACACCCCTGCACATCCCAGCTGAGACACCAGTCTCTAGTCAGCTGTCTTGCAGAACAATGTGGAAAGCTTTCAATAACAACTCCACAGGGGCGCCACCGCTCTGCAAAACAGTGAGCACGATGGAAGCACACAGCTGACACATTGGCACATTCAGGGCTCAAACAGAGCTTGTGGAATTGCTTTAGACTCACGCCATAATCCACATCCAGCTGTCAACACAGTCCATCTCAGCAACCAGCCACTCAAATCACTAAGTGCTCTTCCCGAAGCACAGAACAACTCCTTCATAAATAGGTGTTATTACTCTCTCTCTCACGGTTAGAATGTGTCACACACAATTCTCAGTGAAGACTTGAGATCATTTTTAAAAGCAACCAGTTTCTGGATGCTGTCTGCAGGGTTGATGCTCAGTCTTCTCTGAATGCTCAGAGAGCAGAGACACCTACCTGACCCATCCAAAAACCCTGGCCTGAGTCTTTTGTGAAAAGCCTTCTAGAATGTCAGTGGCAAATCAACGACCTCAGCAGAATTACCCCTGCTGCTCCCTTTTACAGAAGGCCCCTGGCACCAATTGTCAGCACCGTAATGAGCATTTGAATACACCACGGTGTTGTAAATTGTTTTGTATTTTCTTTCTTCAGGCAGAACAAAGGTTTATCATTTCCCTTAAAAAGTAAGCAGCAACAAGTGCAGAACGTGTCGTTAAACTATAACATACAACGTAGGCAAAGGACAGATCCTAGGCAGAGGAAGTCTTGCTTGGGGGCTAGCAGTGATTTCCCCAGCAGGCACAATGCAGCTGTCCCTAATGCCAGGGCCTTATCTCTCCTGCTGAAACAGCAGGTTTTG
>NW_010433164.1:151573-154069 GCF_000710305.1 Buceros rhinoceros silvestris
AAAGGAGAAGGCATTGAGAATGTAAGATTGCTCTTACAAAGCCTCAGTCCAGTCTACCTGTAGATACCCTCATACCTGCTCTTACTCCTCTGTTATTCAACTCTAATAAAACAAAGGGAGAGTGTTTTAAAAGCACATGATTCTCTGCTGCATCCAAGAAGTGAGGTTGATGTATTCAGGGGTCAGAAGATGACAGAGCTGATCACAGCTTCTTGCTCCTCAGCAAGCCATGATGTTGCATAAATCACACAGGCAACAACAACAAAAAAAAAAAAGAGTGAAGACTTCACTATGTCTTCCTCTTCTTTACCACTGCAAGTCCCCTACACTACCACCACCTCCTCACCTCTATGCAGGGAAAGATAGAGAAAGAACAAGACCAATAAAATCACCCTTCAAAGGAATACTCTCTTCTGAAATAAGCATTTAAAAATGAGAAGGTCTGTAGTGGGTTCTATTGCTTGGTTCATACTTGCATTTAAAAAAAAAATGTCCTGAGACTTAAAGCGGAGGATCTTTAACTTTAATGTCCCAAAATTAAACAAGGAGAAATACGTTAACAGACATTTCATTGGCATGTCTTGAAACTTTAGCACTAGAATTCGCTCCTGCCACTGGTCCTGACTACTTTCCTTCAAAAAACAATAGTGAACTCACCTGCCTGGCAGGGCGTTTAGTGGAAAAGATACTGAGGTCAGGAAGCTTCCCTAATGCTCTTTCAGTAAGTGACAGTTTCCGTAAGTCACCACACATTTAAAGAACTTTTAAAAAAAGGCCAAAAACATAGAGGACCACTGTAGCTGCCAGTACAACAAACTGGAGGTAGCTGCAGGAAACCAGCTGAATTACTACAGCATGTGACCTCACGGGTTAGTACAAGCCTTTTTAAGAAGAGTAATTTCAAATATACCGAGTTTGCTGCCAACAACTTAAGACTATGTGAAACTTTGCTGTAAAAAAGATTAATCTTGCACAGAGACCTGAAGATACAAACCATCAACTATTTTTGGATCTCACTGGAAAGGGAAAATTATGAGAGTTTAAAAAGATTTATTGCAGGCATTGAGTTTGGGGTTTTGTTGTTGCAGTTGTTTGGGGGGGCTCTTGTTTTGTTGTTTAGAAATACGCAGCAGTTCAGTTTCTTGAACCTACCAACAGCCTGGGAAAGAAGCCAGGGGACTGGTGGCATTCAAGCATCTTGAATAGAATATTGAGGGAAATAAGCTCCATTGGTATTGCAGTTAATTTGGAATGCTAAGGTAAACTCAAACCAGAGAAAGCTTTTTAATTCAGTAGTAGCAAACCAATTCTACACAGGATATTTTGGCTGTAAAGAGACAACTGAATTCAAACCAGAGTGGATTTGAAATGTCCCACGCCCAAAGCCACACCATGTTCAAAGGTTTCACTACCTCTAGTCACACACACAGCTTGATTCAATGCTACCGAAGAAAGATTCTTTCTTTTTTTCTAAACATAACAGAAGGAAAGTGACAAAAGCTATGAGAATCTAATGAATCAAAATTACATTTGAGTAATAGAACATATACCCAAAGGATGACATTCTTTGTTTCCTGTTAGCTGTCAGAAATGCTGATGTTTGGTCAAAAGGGTATTTTCAACCAGACTGAACAAAATCATGACATTATCAACTGCTATGTAGATTTACTCTGGTTACAACTTATAGTACCAAATATTGTCAGCCTATTTTAAGCTTACAGTTTAGCTCGAATCAAAATATAAGTGTGGATCAAAAAATAAAAAGAAACACCATGGACAGAATCAGGAAGAGATAACAGAGCCATAGAAAAATTTCAGCATGCTTTAGGCCCATATAAAACATAGTGGACAAGAAACTAGAGAGCATACCACAACCTCTTGCTACCTACATGCCAGGAACCTGCTGTTCTCATGGCTACTTCTCCTCTTTCAGTTAACAGCACTGCATGTATATGCCCTAGCAAAATTTAGGAAGATAAAATTCTATGAGGAAGTTATTTCAAAAAGTTCCATACACTTCCTGAAAATGTTTTGAATTTGTTTGAGAAGGTACTAAAACACCTTTCAGTTTAGTGGTTCAGCTTAGGAGACTGCGTTGTTGGCTGGGAGAACACTGCATTTTCCTGGGAAACAGTTCCAATGTGTGGAGCTGCACCAGACTCTTGAATAGAAAGAGGATTAACTGCTGCCAACACGTTGTTGAAAGGAATGTGCTGGGTGCTTATTGCATTATTTCATGATGGGGAAAGCTGAAGAAGAGATTCAGTCTATTTGAGGAAGGTCCCTTCATGTTCCATCGCTGATTTGGAGCAGTTTCCAAGACATTTTTTCTTTAAAAGAAAAACACCACCACCCCCCAAACAGGGGAGGCAGCAGCCTCTTGAGGTCACTTCTCCGTTCAGCCAGGAGTGCAGGTGGCAACGTTCAGTGGTACTCTAGGCCAGACTCTGTCCTCAGAGCATTTGGGGGGGGGGGGGGGGGGGGGGGAAAGGAAAA
>NW_010433164.1:154122-165188 GCF_000710305.1 Buceros rhinoceros silvestris
TTGGGGGGGGGGGGGGTAGGGGGGATGAAAGGAAAATAACGTGATGCCACTAAGCAGCAGTAGTGCTGCCAGACAGTGGCCTTTCTTACGATGCGTTGCGGTGTGCTTCTTTCATCCCTGCAGATTTTTCAGACCCAGTCTGTGTTTACCTTGTGAACCTTGTTCCTGATCTCCCTGTGCAAAAACACGATGTATCTGAGGGCCAGTGCTGCACGGATTTCCCACCACTTTAGTAGAAAAGTGAACAACATCTTTCAGACATCCTCTGTGTTAAAGTGAGCTTAAGCTTCTACCCAAGGACATGTTTTCCAAACTCTCCATTTGCTTTCTCTCATCAGTTTATGCAGTTAATATTCTTTAGTTTTTATGGAAATCTGTTGGTTTGAGGATGATATACCCACACATATTCAAGTACCAGCTGAATGTACACCATTTCTGACATGCAGAAACTCAAGCAGGTATTAACTGGAGTCTGAAAATGGGGGGATTCAGATCCCATGTACCAGAATTCTCTGCCAGTGCTTGAACTGCCAGGCCAGAGAGCTACCAGCATCCGAGATTTTGGTAAACATCTCCACAAAGACAATCATGTTGTGAGTTGTATGGTCAGACGCTTGTTCAACCAGTTAGCAGTGATAAAATCAGCCTCCTCTGAGAGACCATAATGACTGCAGCTCTTCCTGACACACCGGAAGGCTGAGATGTTTGCCAGGGACACACCAAAAGGTAAAAGGTGACATTCTTTTCATCACAGTGATCAGAGGCAGCTGCTTATCTAATATGTTTGTGACACGTTATGTAATGATGAGAGCGTGGCCAACCATACAACCATAGGAGTGGCTCAGAAACCGCTCTTTGGCGTTGTTTCACCAGCAGCGTTTGTTCTCTCTTGTCTCGCCGCTGCAGCTTTCCCACCAACTGACAGAGAACCCCAAAAACTGAATGCTGAGGCTCGCTTGGCTCTGCGCCTTTCCTAGGCAGCAGTGTGGTGAGTTCTTGCTCAAGTTCTTCCTCAACTCTTGTGACTGCAAGCAGCTTTGAAGGATCTCTCAGGTAGTGGGATTGCTGCTTCAGTTCCTTTGCTGAACAACAGCTGTTGTGCTGAACAGCACAGAAGCTTCCCTGTACTGAAATATCTTGCAGGGACGTAAACATACAAGTGGTGATATTCCAGAGCAGGTTCTATTGCTGGAGTCAGTAGTCTCCAGTTTACTGGCTAAACACACTGAAACTCTCATAAACTAAGGAATAACTACCAAGAAAAAGTGAATTCACCAAAATTAGATGTTTCCTACCTTTCTTTCAATACAGGATGCTCTTCTCTCATAGAGGGTAAAAAAAGTATTAAAGAGAGTATATAAAGATGCTAAAGCTTTAAGATAATATCCTCTACTGCTTTGCATACTCATAAATTTTTGTAATGGTACTCATATGATATACTTGCAAAATCTGTGCTAAATGCTGAAGGATATAAAATTCTACGAAACCCGAAGGCTAGCAGTTTACTTTCTACACTTTTCAGGATTTTTTACTAAATATATATAGCACAAGGTTATAAGAAAAATGCTCCTTCAAAAAACAAACCTAAAAAGAGTCGTCTTGTTCCTTCCCTGGTCAACCTACTCCCGTATTACTCTTTTTTCCAAGGTTTCTCTTCTCCGGCATGGTTTATTATCTCTTGACACAAGAAAATGTACAGAGTGGTACAATACTGTTAGGCAACAGGTATAGCAAGTTCCTATCCACTAGCAGTATCAAATCTGAAACGCTTTTCAGTTTTAAAACATAAATCAAACCTCCTGCTCTATCCTTTACAGGACCGTATATTAAAAGGTAGCTGCCTTATGAAGTCAAGGAGACCTTCTGAGCATCACTGAGTGAGGAACAACCAACAGAACGAGGGAAAATTTTTGTTAGAAGAGAACCGATCCGATGCAGGACTGACAAAAACACGTGGGAGATCTCTCCCTTTCAGAGGAAAGGAACATCTTTCACCAGGGATAATAACCCTTCCACCTGCAAGCCCCAGAGTACACCACAGGCTACACACTACTCCTAGACTACATATAATGTACACTGCATTAACTCCTGTCAAAATCTAGCAACACGTTATCACTCAGGCTGCATACTAAATTGTTTCTGATCTTACTCGCATCCATATCATACAACCTCGAACCTCAGTAGGAGCAAAGGAGACACGCTGTGTGACTGGCTAGTGCATGAACCCTCCTGTAGCTGCTAACCTGCGGTTTCCGAAAGTGCAACCAATAGTCCTTGCCAGATAGTGCTGGATACCCACTCGTAGACTCCAACCATCAGTGCTCAATTAGAAAGATGTATTTCAGCTTTTAGAAGACAATCTACAGGTTAAAGAACCTGTAATAGAGGATTCTTACAGTTTGAGAGAATTCCTCTGGAAATCCATTTCATTCCATACTCAGCTTCTTTTTAAAACAGCAGACGGACAATTCCCAGTGGTCACGTTAGCGAGAATCCCTCAGCTCGAGCACTATACAGAGCTCTAAAATATTTACCTCTTACAGCACATTTTCTGTGACCTGCACATATCAAAATGAATTATTCCTAATCGAGCCACCTCAGCTGCTGCTCAGCTTACTTCTTTTTTCTTAAAGTCCTGAGAGGGCTGAAGGTTGCTCTGTTCATTATACATTTTTACACTTACCAAATTAAAAGGTAAGATTAAACTCTTCTCAGCAGACTTTCTCTAAAATTTCCAGTACCGCTTGCACATAATGACACGCATTCCTTGTGCCTGCCCCTGCCTCATTAAAGTCAGGACTTAAGGAATCACAGTGTGGTGTGATACTACTGAGCAGCTACTGGGTACATACATCTATTGCTTTCTTCCATTTTATGTGTATATGTATGTGCGTATCTATAGCAAGAGACAGTGATGGATAAAAACAGAACATCCCACTTCTCTAGCCATTCCTGACCTATTTTCCTTCAACTTTTTTCAGTGAAGTCATGGCAACTTCTTAACCAAGTCTGAAAGTTTAATCCTCTCAAATGACCTTTTTGTATTGCTCCACTCTCCTCTGCTCTATAGTTTCTTGGTTCTCTCTCAACATATCCAATGACCTCTTCAGTCTTTTTGCAGTTTTCCCCCTACTCCTCTCTGAAGAAGTCATACAGTGACAAGAATCTCCTTTTTATTTACCTCCCGAGTGACATAAATTAATTCAGCACGCTGCAGCGGAGAACTGAAAGCACCAGAAGAAATATGTCAGCCTGATGGCTCCCAGTAGTTGTGTTGAGCCTTTCAGACAGTCTGCAGACTTGTACTTGGGTGTTCACTCTTAATTAAATGTTCATAAAATGAGAACTTCAGACCACAAAAACTTGGCAACTGTTCCATGATTTTGTAAAATAATCCTTCACAGCAAGTTCTTGGCTACAAGCTCTTGTAACAAATGAGCAATGGTAAGCTCTTATCAGCTCCGCACAGAACAGGCCAATATAAAACCATTACCCGACCGGCCGAAAAAAAAAGAAAAAATAAAATTTACTCTGTCAACATATTTCTCACACTCAGTGGCCCCGTGCTAAATTGTAGTTACAAAACCCATAAGAAGTGAAACTGCAAAGAAGCACAAGGCTGGTATAGAATAGCTGATCTGTCTAAAGAGAAAAAAGAAAACTGTGAATGTGCAAGAGCTGTTTGGGGAGGTCCCAAGACCCTTTACAGGCTACTCTACTGTGGCACTCAACTTACAGCATGATTCTTAATTAAATAACATTTTGCTGGCTCAATTTTTCATTGGTAAACTAACACCAAGAGTCAGCAGAGTTGAAATCATTAAAAACTGCTCTTGAAGAGCCTTTGGTACAGTATCAGTCATTGCCCTTTCCACACAGAGGACAAGTGCCGACAGCCTTGTTTCAAGGCCTGCACTGATTGATATTCCACCACCTTTCTAGAAATTCAGTAGAAATATTTAATGAGTCTTCCTCAGGAAGTCCTCCTGACACTGCACATCAATTTCCTCACTGCTGTATGAAAATACAGTGGAAAGCAGTGAAAAATTTACCACAAGATGTTTGTTGGGGTTTTTTTCTAGTCTGTGTTCGCTATATATATGTTTTGGGGTTTTTTCGCACAGCAACAACATCTCTCCTTTGAGCATCTAATTTGGTTTAAAAAAAAAACAAGGAACCACCATTTCCCTTAACACCCTGTATCTACAAAGCCATATGCGGGAAATACTCTTTAAAACTGTCTAAGCTGGTTTTTTGCCTTTTTTTTTTTTCCACCTTGTGAAGATACTTTTTCAAGAGCCAATAATAGATACAGGCTTGCTTAATTTCATGCTTCATGCAGGACCCGTGCTGAGATAGATAGCCAAGAAGTAGATGAATGCAACTGCTGTTCAATGTTGTTTTCAGTGTTATTTGAGCATCTCTGAAGTCCCTCGCACCAAGGTCCCTGAGATCCTCAATTTCAAGACAGCAACTGAGCCTAATGGAGTCGTTCTTGGGCGGTTGAGAATGACAGTCGATTATTTACAAAGCCACGTGCATATTTAAAGAATTCCAGAGGTATTGAAAAATGTGTCTTGGAAGAGTTACATGCTATTTGTACATCTCATCTTGCAACTCCAATTCCCATGGTAAAGTGCTGGAGAAAATGTCTACTGGGGTGGGTGGCCTCGTAGAAGACGACAGTAACTTTCTGGCTTGTCCTGTGCAACACTCCTCCTCCTTATGGGAGTTACTGGAGTGGACTAATTGGTTTCAGGCAGCAATTGCTACCAACCACCTCTTGCTTTTAGTTTTCTAGAAGATTTAAAAGTCTGCAGAGATGTGAGTGCGGGAGGCCATACATAATAACTCTGAAAGAAGGGATGAGCTCACTGCTCTATGTGCACAAAACCAGATGCAACTGAAAGGAGGCCTCACTTATATAGGAAGCAACAAAATCCGAGAAATCAATCGATACCCTGGCAAAGCCAGAGGGAACAGACCTGGTTATTTTGGCACGTTCTGCAGTTGACTGATTTGGCCAAGCTTGTCACAGCACAACTAAGGTCTTGATATTTCAGACCTTCCGCATTTTTGTTTAATTTCCCTGCAAGCCAACTCTGCTTCCCCTACAACACCAGAAAGGGCATATAAGACATACATGACTTTACACACACACACCCCCATTAAGAGCAGTAATGAAAACGCCCTTCGTGTTACTGATTCTTTAAAAAAGAAGTTCCGCATTCTGCAGCAAAACTGGATTATCTGAGCCAGCATCTTCTAAAGATCACGGTTTAAGCGCGTCACTCCTCTGTGCATGTTTTCCAGCTATTAGTGGGTAATAATATTATTGCTAGAACTTTTACAGTTGTGTAATTAAGGGATATCTTGAATAGCTCATGTATGATCTTTGCGACAAAAATGTAATTTCTATTTTTGCCAACACTGCAGGTGAAAGTTTTCCCATATTTTAACATAGGAAACAATCTAATGCTACAAATTCCCAAAAGACATTCTAAGTAGTAGATAATGAAATAAATGTTTTATGAACTATATCTGAAATAATGGTATCACCCTAAATAACTAGGAAACACAAGGTAAAATTTGTGCATGGTACCTTCACAATCAAAAGGAAGTTTATTATTATCTAAAGCACCTACAACTACAATAGAGGAGTTTGTAGCATTTTAAAGTAATTTTTCCAAAACATAAAGGGGCGCCTCCTCACACCAAATTTTTATTATTTAAACCTTTCCATTATAAAATCTGGTTTTCAGACACCAATACATCTGTTTAGACTCCTGCTGTTTAAACAAAGGGGTTTATGATAATTACTTTAAAAAAGTTAATGGCAATTTTTGGCTGCACCCAAAACACAGGCATAGGAAAAGGTATTTATGTGATAACCTGACAGCCTGTTCATTGCAGAAAAGCACACATTGCCAATACACCATACCAGGATGGAGACGAAACCTTCCTGGATTCCTAGCAAATGGGGAGAGAAGGAGCAGGAGGTGGACAGTTAGCTGGCCAAGGACTTTCGGGAGCAGATAAAAACTGTCCAGGGAGTTAAGACTGGAGAGCAATGAGCAGCCATCCTGAGATGAGATGAAGGTTTGGGGAGTGGACAGCTGGCTGGAGAAATGACTGGGACTAGGTGACTGGGGGTGAGAAGCAGTGATCTACCTGATTCAGAGACAAGTCAATTTGAACTGCCCGAGAAAAGAAAGCAGGCTGAATTCCAATACAGAAGAGACAGTGGTGGGAAGTACATGTGGGAATGGCAGGATGAGATGTAATCCTAGGGAATGATACTAAACCAGATATTTGTGGTGGGGATGCCAAGCAGGCACTAGCATGGACCAGGGAGTAACAAATTGGCTGAGGAATTAAGAACTGAGATAGCTCATGCACATCCCAGATACACGCTCACATGTAGGATGCCTCTGAATAAGCCTTTCGAAGTGTCTAGAACTAAGATTAGAAACACGGGGAATGAAGAGGTGAGTGCAACAAACAAGAAAGAAGAGGCTAGGACAGGGAAAGAACAATCAAAAAAACTCACCCATCATGCCAGAAACCATATCCATAATCCTCCTCTATCCTAAGGCCTAGAAAGTTTTCTACCAAGAGAACTAACTCCTCAGCTACCAAGCTTCCTGTTCTTCTGTAGGAGGTGGACCCAGAAAAAGGTTTCACTCTCTCCTGTTAGTATGGTCTATAACCAATTAAATATTTATTGGCACAAAGACTGGAACTGGATGACCTAACTGTTGACCTACCAAGCATCAGCATAGCCTCCCTCGATCTTTGTCCCCTTTGATGTAAACCATCCAAATTAATGCTGGGAGAGCAGAATGATCCTGTAAAATTCTGGCCAAGGGAACCACCTGAGAAGCAAGATTTTAGCATCCGAGTCCATACTCCACGGTTATTTAACTTTTATACAAAGTAGAGTGCGTTCAGGAGAAGGCAGTGAAATTCCCACCCCATACAAAACGCATTCAAGAAAGTGGAATGTATGTAAAATATAACGAGGAGAGCCTTCTAACCACGGAGGCATTAAAGCAAAGGTGGTAAAAGGCTACTGCTTCACGGGGTTTTTAATAATTCCCTTAAATTTTCATGCAAGTGCACAAACCAAAATGTTTTATGTGGAATTGTTTCAAACGTTACAGTGTCTTCAATTACGTGAGTTTTTTTTAATCTCTCTTTGGACAAGGTTGACTCATGTACATTTTCTTGTTTCTTAATTGAAATAAGATTTGTGCAACCCTAATGCTAAATAGTACAAAAAAATGTCTTGGGCCTCTCATACCTCATTCTTTTACTCCCTCTAGCTCAGATGCCCTTCTGTAAAATGGAAATAATTTGACCTTATTGAGGCTTTGTGAAGATAAATGAATATGGAAATAATCAAGAAAACTGATTGCAAAGCCATTGACACCATAAGCACCTTAGGAAGCCTTGATTAAATTAATAACTTTGTCAGCAGAACAGGAACCTAAAAATAATGAGAATATAAAACATAAGAGAATGAACAGAGAAGAACGAAATACTGCATGCCTGTGCAGCGCCTGCTCCCTATCCATCCCCTAGCAAGAACAACGCAGACCTATCGAAAAAAAATAAGGCAGTTCAACTAAAGACGATCCCATTCATAAAAAATGTGAACTTAAAAAGCTGCTCAACCTTACTTCTAGCATTTCCTAACACACAAATACTTGACTTTTCAACTTCTAAGGTCTTTTTTTTTTCTCCCCAGTAAAAATACTATGTACAACATTCAGGATAAAAATCAAAAACCCATGGAAGTTCATCTGCCCAGTTTAGGGTGACATTTGTTTCTCAGAATTAAGAAATTGGCTTTGCATTTTGACATCTATCCCATTTACTTCTTTCATCGGAAACCAGGCAAAGTCAATGGTTTTGAGGCAACACCAGATGAAGAGCTTGTGTGACTCCAAACAAAAAGCAATTTTCACACGGCCTCTTATGAACTGAAGAGAAACCAGCAAGTCTGGCACAACTCAGTGTTCTACACCACATGCACAAAGGGTCTAGTTCCGAGAGGTGCTGAAGGTCTCTGGGTACCGAGCGCTGCAGGATCAGGCTCCACTGCTAATGACTTTTCATAGGGTAGTGGGGATTAACCACAGTGTGACTCCTGCAGTCATTTGCAACCTGAATGAAACAGGAAAACCTCTTTTTGACTTTTCAGGGAAAGGGTTTGTGCCTTTCCCTTTTTTGCTGAGAACAGCCCCTTTTCTTTTCCCCAGACAAAAAAAATGTCTTTTTCTTGCTAGGCTTTACTTGGAAATGCTAAAGATGTGTCACCCCCTCCAGAGAATGACAGGCCAACAACTAGACCTTCTTTAGCAGAGGACTAAGTTGTTATACAGCCAATAAAAAACCATTGAGGTGGAATCAACCACAAAACCAAGGGTCCTCTGTCTGTCCAGCTCCCTTCCCAGGCACTAGAAACCTCAAATTCCTGACCATGGTGACAGACTGGAGTAGCGGCCAAACGAGGCACAGACATGGCTGCTGCCCCTACACCTGCCAGACAATTTCCTCTCCTAGGAAAGCGAACAGAACATCGGAGTAGAGTATCTTCTCCTCTCTGTTTCCTAGGCTGTAAAGACAGCCTCATCCATGGCCACAGCTCTTTCATGTGACTGCTTTAACATATCCCAAATTATTAACAGCTCCATTATTAGTGCAGCTACCACTGTTAGCTGTTTAAATTTGGATACTAAAAATTCCACATGCCTCCCCTTGAAATCATTATTATAATTTTCTCTTAGAATGCTAAATCAAGCTGTAGGATTAGGATGGGAGAAACGCCATAGACAGCAGTTAACTGGAAGTCTCTGAATGCTGGGCACCAACAGGAAAGGAAAAGTGAAGTTTCCGACTCTCGCCTGTCCTGCTTTGGAAGAGCACCAGAGAGTTTGAAGAATAAAAAGTGAATTTTGATCAGTTCAGCGTCTTACCTTGGGAAACTGTATAATGTCAAAATTGAAGGCTGTGGCTTCAAGGTCTTTTTAAGCAAGGTAAGAAATCCTGTAACCTAATTTTCCCTGGAGTTGTCCACACCTGTAGTCAGGGGCAGGTCTGCTAATGCAAATGAAGCCTAACATTAACAGGGATAGACATTTCTAAGCAGGAAAACAGGTAACGAGGGGCCAATCTCCCAGCCTTTGCCTACTGCTCCTCCAGCAGGATCAGATCACTTTCACCATATCACTACAGATAAGTAGTTATCAATTACAGGCTCACAAAAATGTTTTAAGTTTTGCACGTCCTTGCACGTACAAGATTCTTCTGAGCATACCAAAGGAAAATCACACCTAGGATCTACTGCAGTACTTTCCATCCAAACAATGAATAGGCCTTCACCCTCTATGTGTCCCGGCCACCAAAGCTGGTAGAGAATGTGGAATTGTCAGAGGAAATAAGTCTACACCTTCTAGGGTAGCAAGGAGATAGATCCTGAGCACAGACCTGAGGAAGGGTAACTGCTAGTCTACATGCCAGAAAAGCTTCCCAGGACTGCAGAGCATCTTCTCAGCCATCACCGCACTTGGGTGAGCTGCTCTTTGACTTTAACAACAGCTTTAGGAGTAGCCAAGGCTACTGAAACCATAAAAGCTAGAAATGTTTCAGCAGATGTTGAAGTCTTTATTTGCAGTCCTCAAACCAGCTGAGGATTTGGATTTGCTTGCAGTCACAAATACCCTAGACGATGAAAAAGACCTAGCAGCATGAGTTAAATGGGGGAGACAAAGCCAAAGTTAAACACATCCTTTTGGGTCTGATACACACACACAAAACCAAATCCAAATTTGCACCCTGCTACTAAGCAATGCCAGCATGTACGTAATGCTGGTCTGTGATGCACAGCAACCTGTAGATCCCTCAGCATTATTAACTCGTAGACAGAGCGCAGGGCTCGACAGAAACACGTAGCAATGCTAAAACCTGCATTTCTGTAACTACCGAGTCTGCCCCCAGCATTTGTGTTGGAGTTTTTTTTCAAGTAAAAAAAAATCTGAAGATATTGTCAATACTCATGATAATATGATATTGTTATCAAAGATAACATCAGCCTGACACAGCCTGTGTACAGACACAATGTTCAGTTCTTCATGTAAGTGAGAGCACATAGAGTGAGCAAATGTAATCACTATTCACAGTAACTACCACTCTAGTTCACAGAATATCTCAAGAGTAAATGGTAACAGATGGGAAAAAAAAAATGAACACCCCCCCCCCAAAAAAAACCCAAAACCCCAACAAAGTGCCCACACAAACCCCAAACATTTTTCCCCCAGCTGACACTTTACACAATGAACTTGTGGCTTTCTGTGACCATGACTCTGAGGAACTGAACTTGCAGACCTGGCATTGCAAAGAGCAAAGTGTAAAGGTTTTGAGTGCTGTGGTTGTTCAGAGGAAACCTAAAGCCTCCCCCTTCCCTTTGCAGGCATCAGTGTAATTAACTGTAATGAACCTGGTCGCTATGCAAACGAATTCAGTCCAGTGATTGGCTAGTGCATCAATGAAGGTTCTCACACACAAGCCAGAGTTCTGAAAATAGCCCCAAGCATCTGCTCTGTGCAGCCAACCCTGTCAACTTTCTGGTTACTCTTTGTTTCAAAAAGAGCCTGTCAATAAATGTATGGTTCCTGACACCAGAATTTACACAGCAGTGGAGCAGCATTGTGAGAACAGGAGCTCGGGCTCAGTGAAATAACATTCTGTTTACCCTAGTCTGCAGACTATACGATGACTTGCTGGACAAATCAACGAGCCTAGCAATATATTTATTCTGTAACCACCCCATGACCTGCACAGCACATCTGTACACAAGTCCTCTAACATGCATTTATGTCTGAGATGTTAAGACATATAACTTAATTATAATCTTCTGTTCATGCCAATTAGTTCCTTCAATATGCAAAATCAGTCCCGATATTTAATAAAAGCTCATTCTTCCACTTCTAAACTAGTTTGTCATGTCTATTTTAACTTTACCTACTTAAATTGCAACAAAGCAAACACCTTCCTCAGCAGGA
>NW_010433164.1:165291-166815 GCF_000710305.1 Buceros rhinoceros silvestris
GAAGAGAGTGCATTGATTTTCCAGGGGCTATGCCAGTTCAGTTTAGCCTGGACAAAGTAGATAAATACTGACCAAAACAGCTTAAGATATTAAACTTGGGTTTTGTTAGTATTATGAAAAGTTTGGCCACAGCAAACAAGGAAATAAGTTTCAACTAAATACAAAAAATATTTCATTTATCTTCTCTTTTGTTTTTTTGTGATTTAAGAAGTTTTCAACTTTTTAGACACAAGACTGTAAAACAAGTTAGAGAAAAGGCTAAAGCTGATTATCCCTTCTAGTTTCGTAATTAATTCTTAACTCAGGCAAAAATGTCCCAAATTTGAAGGTTTTACAGCCCACTGTGACTTGAATCCAAGTTTAGCTCTAGAATCTTGTTTAGCTTCATTTTTAGAGAATTCTGGGAAGGGGACATGCTTGAAGTGTATCTGTACACAGTAACACTGACATGGGAATTCAGGCAAGCCCAAGAAGAGGTCTATCAAAAAAAAAAGAGCCCCAAACCCTGGAAACCTGAGGATCTAAACCTAGCCCATGCCCTCTGCAGAATTCAGCTGAACATTGGTGTTACCATCAAGTGCTGCATTTTGAATGTTGCTGAATAATCAAATAAACACAGGGAGTAAATAAGGCTGAGGAAAATACTCTGTCCATTTACTCTAACTATATGAAATCTTCATTTTCATTATCCCAAAGTACCATAAGCTTTTTTTGGTAAAATGACGAAGTCATAGCAATAAAAGATGCCACCTGTTGTTGTGAGACATTAGCTAGGAAGTGGGTACAGTGGGTATATTTCAATTTAGTATGTTAGGAGTTCAGATTACTGGAAATTTTAACAGAAAATAGAGTGACAGTTTTAACCAGGAAGTGTGTGTATTTTCATGCCTTGTTCAGATTTAATTTGGGTTTGGGCTTTTTTCATTTTTAAATAAAATAAATATTTCCTGAAGCAACAACTACCACCCGTGAAGGCTAAGGTAACTGGTGGTTCAAAGACAACAGCATAGACTGACAATCAAGAAAATTATGTCAGTGTAGAGTTCTCCCTTCAAGGACAGTCTTCATTTCTGGTCCTTTCAAAGCGTAGCTGTTGCTGCCCTGAACATTAAACAGAGCTCTGCACATTCGGCCTCAGAATAAGGCCCTATCTTAATAATAAAATCAATGAGGTTAAAATGGGCCCTCAAGAAATTTTAGTAATGCAGAATTTTGTAACACACTGAGCTGTGAGATGACTTACTATTAAAAGTAACATTCCATTTCTATGGCTGTCTTAACACTCACTGCGCCCTGCAAGGAATAAATCCGCAACTACACCTGCACTAATTAAATATTTATAGTAAGAAAAAATATGTGTCATGACAAAAGCAGACCCTCTGTTGTAAAGATAGAACTGTCTTCTATTACTCTAACTGGAAATCAGCATAAAGGACACAAGTGAGTTAAGCTCTCCTGTTATTACAGCTGAATAACTAAGGCTTACATAGATGTTTTGTCTCCAGGACTCCCGTTCTTGGCAGG
>NW_010433165.1:0-9850 GCF_000710305.1 Buceros rhinoceros silvestris
TGAAAGGACTAAATTAGGGTAGTTTTCCACCCTTTTTGCTTCCAGCCATCTGAGACAAGTGCTTCTGAACATTGCTGGATTTATTGCTTCCTTCCAAGCCAAGAGACAACACCAATATTTCTACCCCTTGGCCAGGGTTTCCCAAACAATAAGCACCTGGGGAAGCTTGAAGGAGCAAACTACACTGGGAAGAAGGAAAGCCATAACTTTCCTTCTCTTTGACAAGAGAGACACAGTCCACTGCGATACGATGATGCTCCAGAAACTGATGTTGCTGTACATCCACATAGCACTGACTTCCAGTTGTTCCAGAAACTGATGCTGCTGTACATCACGCTGGCAGGATGCTTCAGCTCTGCTCCCAAACATGCACCTACGAATCATACCTGCTCAATGAGACGCAGACTTTAGTTTCACAGCAGGACTCAACATCAGTCTACCAATGCCAGCCTCTCATGTGCAGCCAGTCTCCATCCCTCATCTGTGCTGCTGCTTGCCTCCTTTCAAGAACGGGCTGCTTGTGTCTGGCAGGGATAGGGCAACCTAAGCTGTGGGAAGGAGGGCTGAGTTCAGCATGCAGAAAGCCTGCAGTTCTATTTAAATCAGAGCCAGAAGACTTGGCCCATCAGATGACCCTCAGTCATCTATCTCCAGCCATTTCAAGCTGCACTTCTTTTCCTCTCTCCAGCTCCACAGGATGGGACCCAAGAAGGAAGGAAAGTGTTTCTCTGTTCTTTGGTTCATGGTTGGTGATTTCTACGATCAGCTGATTGGAATTGTCTCTCATTGCAGTTCACGGCACATGAGAGCATCCGGTTCCTCCATGTTGAACCCAGGACACCTCCCTTCCTGGTCACTGCAATTTCACTCTCCCTCCTGCAAGGTCACATCTGAATGAGCTGGAAAGCACTTTGCTACTTGCAATTCTGCTAGGCCAGTCCTTCCAAGGCTCTTTCCAAAGACTGGCTCCACCCTGTAGTTTTCTCTTCTGCAGTTCATAGATCGTACAGTCCAAATAGCTTTAACAACCCACTGGCATCCACTGTTCACTATATTCGTTGCGGGGCTTCTACTCCTTCTGGCCACAATGGCTTTCTCTGCCAGCAGCAGGATTTCAATTGCTGTATTGTTGTGCCCTTCTGGTAGTATTTCTCCTTAGCTGTTTCACAGGTAATCAATCAACTGAGCTGCTCTATGGATACAGCTTTGATGGACTAACTGGTGGCCATATTCTCAATGATGAAAATTCCCCTGTTTGGGGCTGTGCTTCCAGAGAGTGAAGTTGGGAATATACACAGGAGCTGCTAGAGTTACCTTTACCACAGTATTTTCCTTGAATGTAACTGACATCATTCCAGACTTTTTGCTAGGAATAGAAAGAAATCTTTTTATAAAGTGTGTTCTTTCTTTAGCCACAGTAGTAATGGCTGGATGCTCCTTCTCTCTTTGCAGCTGTCCTGCAAGTCAAATGCCTCAGGAGTTTCCTAAGATACTTTTTGACATTCTTTCTAGTCTTTAAAAATTCTCACTGTCTGTCCCTATAAAGACTATTTCATTTTTACTACACTATATTATCTCTGCAGTGACATTGTTAATCTGACAGTTCACCTTCTGCCCCAGCATTTCTCAAAGAAAGAGGTACAAAATTTGTTCTTTGTCTAGCAACTTAGAAATCCTTTGTGATTAAGCAGTATAATGTCTACTGCAGTTTCCTGGTTAGAGGAAAGGACAACAATCCAATAACATTCTTGATTCAATGCCACTGACAGTGGGTAACGGCTTTCAGGCATTGACAATTTTTGTTTGGATCAACATCAATGCCAGCACTTGATATGGAGAAATGAATCATAGCTGAAAAATACTACTCAGGGAATGGCAGCTCCAGCTAAGTTAGCTCATGTATAGGCCATGGCAGAAGATCTTCAGGGCATCTTGCACAGGCTCTGACTACCAGTCATCTCTTGACAAGGTGATCTCTCCCTTTTGGCTGCAATGGAATGCCTAGGAGTAGCACCACTGCTCTAGCCCAGTGAGTACCAAACACTGTGGAGCAAAGCAGCTTCCTAGTTAACATTCAGACATATTTTTCCGGCTCAGAAAACCATGCCTAAGACTACCAGAAAGAAGTTCTCAAATCGGATACATCTTCCTATTGATGGAAGCTTTGTATGACATTATGAACCTTGAATGTCCTGCAGATTCTCCAAAAGGTCTCCCAAAGGTCCTTGGTGCTGTATGAAGGTAGTGAGCTATATCTGCCATGATGAAAGATCAGGAAAATATGAAGAAAGAATACTTTGAAACACATGCTATAATTTGTCACCATTTTACAAGATGATGACTCTACCTTTCTAAACCAATTTTTTATGTTTTCTTTTCAAGATATTCTATAAGGAGCATTCATTCTTCTCTGTATAGATAAACTCACACACATATGTTGCGGTACACTGTTGTGGTACACTGGGTGGCAGTGTGGGTGGTCGGAAGATTACGTGCTTGCGTGCTTACGTTACAGGAATGCAGTAACCACCCACGATGGGCGAGGCTTAGTAGAATTATATAGCCCTCTGTGCTGCTCAATAAAGCGGCCATTTTGCATCTTCTGTATCAGAGAGAGTGTATAAGTGACCTCCCAACAGAAGGGAGTTGGGTGCCAAATATCACAACAAGTTTCCACACACATACAGTGATAGACAGCCAATTTCAAAAAGTTTGGATGAAGAATAGTGTAAAGATGTCATTCTTAAGCATTGCCTATAGAAGTAAATTGAAGGTAATTTTATAATCTGTAGTTGTTCCAGCTAATGACTGATAGAATGGTGAGAGCACAGGAATACTAAATGCCATACTTTCAGACTTAAACCAATCTCACCACAAGTGGTTAGGATCAACCTTGTGCTACGCAGATTATTGGAGTATCTGCACTTTTCTTCACAGCTTACAGCAGTGACAGCTGTCGCAATGAGAATCCAAGGCAATCTGGACTGTCTGCTGACAGTAAGCTGGGAAATTTCAACTCTCTAGAGCCCTGACACTACACTGCAGCAGTCTCACATGTTTGTTGCTCAGCATAAAGCACTGAGAAAACAGCCACCTGCCATAGAGATGCAGGTAACTGCAGTTTCTGAGACCACTGTGTGTGCAAATGGGAGAAGAACACCATTTTCCCAGTCTTGCAACTGCACTACGATGTTTCAGTCTGCTCACAGAATGAAATCTTGTATCTAGAGGTAAGCTGTGGGTATGATAGGTATATCATGCTGTCAAGGAGCATGACAAGAAAATGCAGCAGGAGCCCCTTTGGATTACTTCTTAGACTTTTCCATATGCACAGGGGACATAGGTGGGGGCTTACTTAAGTAGCCCTCTGGAAAGACCAATCTCTTTGCAAATGATGTGGAATGTCAGGAAAGCTGGGTTAAGCAAACACATGCTCCTCTTAGCTGCTATCCCTGACCCCTGTAAGGAGTGCCTGATCCTTCAGCAAAGGTTTTATTATACTTGCCCCTCAGGGACCAACCTCACACAGTCCTTTAACAAAGAGGAAATAATTCTTGGACAATGCTCTCACTGGTCTGTTTCTGCATCAAGACAATAGCATCATGTTATTAACATACAGGTCAGTTTGGCCATAGGTGTAGTTTATGCTCACTTCTTTTGCTCTATCCCTTAGCAAGAACCAGCTCTCACAGCCTTAAGGCTAGAATTTTGCTGTAGCTGCCCCTTGCTAAACAACTGACCCCTTAGAATGAAACTTGCTTCCCTACTAGTTAGTCTTTGGGAAAAGGCAAAGTGCTACCTCCCTTTTGAGGGGACTGCAGAGAACAAAAAATTGTTTCAATCATTCCATCCTTAGAAGGAGAGGAATCTGGGTTGTACTATGTGTTAAAACTTCGTGTGTCTGGAGAGCATACTATTTATCCATAAAAGGAAGGGTGAAAAAATGCCACGTCCCCACTCAATGGTTCAGTCTGTGCAAAGAGATCCCACCCAAGAATGCTTTTCCAGGTGTGTGAAGAATACTATGTTTGTTTAGCAGGAGCGTCTGCAATACGCTGCAAGCCCTGAAGAGAAGATGCAATGCCAAGCAGAGAGACAGGTTTGTGGGCCTCTGTCTCCATCTTTACATGTTAAATTTCTCACTTATGATTAAGCCTTACTAAATTGATTCCACTCAAAAAGGCTGGCTCCAATTTCATCTTGAACAAAGCCTTTTAATTTTTTAATAGCAGGTAGAGAGTTAGTTGCCCTAAAGTCCTTTAATGACCTAAGTTCAAGTATTACTGCTTTCTGCAGGTGGTATCTCATTAATTGTAGGAACACCACTTTGTCTGCCATCCTAGCACCTCAATTTATTTTACAAAGACAAGAAATTGAATGAACTGGCAACTCTGTTTTGCATTTCTAGGGAAGGTTTGGCTAGAACTGGCAATTCAGTGCACTTAACCGCACTGGCTGAGCTAATACAGCTTACATCATGGGTGTATCTGGAGGTTGTAAATGTACACAAAACAATCCAAAGCAGCAAGCTCTGTCAGTGAAGCTCAACCAGTCAGCAGACAGAATCTGTGGTGAGTGGCTGATGTTGATCAGGTCTCTCAACAGCTTTCAATATAAAAATGTAAAGGGCGCAACAGGTGCCAAAGAGGCATGTGAAATAACTAACATCAAGTAACAAAACAGTGTCACTGTTAAGAACAAATGTCATAACTCCTATGACTCACTCAGACAGGCTGCCAAGCCCTATTAAATCCTCGCACTGCTCTCCAAATTTTCTTGTGCCTATCCAAATGAGGAACCAGTATGAACTGAAATATATCTTTCAGTTTAAAAGAGTATCTTGATAGAAATTTCCTTGTAGAAATATATGAAAGAGTTTCATTTTTACTTTCAATTACCAGCACCTATCTAGAAACATATGTTGTTTGCTTAATACATATGATTTCTGCTACCTGAATTTTGACTTGAGAGTTGTTTATGTAGAAACTGCTCCATGGCTGGTAGGCAGACAACTACCTCCCAGTCAGGTGCAATCTGCTCAGCCAAGCTTTAGGGCTTCTTTATAATTTTTCTGAGAAATAAGGCAATTTGTGATAATCATTTACATTATCTTCAACACTGAATTTGACTTGAAATCATAGAGGCCTCTCTTTCAAGGAAAGTTATTTCTGACTCAGGCTTACCACTCACTTGCTCTCTGCAGGTTTGACCAACCTATTGTTAAAATATGCAATTAGCTCTTTGAGGCAAACCACTTATGTCACCATGAAAACCTATTATTGCTGTGAAAATAGAGATGAGCCTGTTGCGACTGTTGATTGAAATAGCAAGATTTCCTTTTCATAATTTATTAATATCTATTTAGCTCACATTAATGTTTTCTCTTTCAGTGCAAAAATTGTGCCATTGAGCAGACTCACAATTTCTATTTGAAAATTAAAAATATGACATCTTTTACAGGTGTGAGTGTTAGCATAATGAACACAGATGGCTGTACAGGAGCTTTGCTCACCCTGACCCCAGGGTGCTCACTCAGCCTTAGGGAGCACTCAGTCAGTGCTTCTCTTGGTCTCCTCATGCACTAGAGTTTTCTTGAAAACTGCATTGTCTTTGCACTTCAGAAGCGCCGTCTGATTTTCTACACTTTCCAGGGCTGGTGATGACTGAATCGTTGAGAAACCAAGGGACAGAGGTCCCCAATCTCCTCCTTCTGTCTGCCTTGCACTGAAACACAGACTAAATATTGCTAGAATAAAATCTGTGATGACTCTTACAAAGCCCTCCACTGTTTTCTTGTTTGGATATAATACACAAACACCTTGGTGAAAGGCTGGTGAAAGATTAATATGATCACATATTAAATTCTTAAAACGAAGATCAAAGATGTGTTGGCAGCGACCGCTTTTTTTTTTCTTTTTTAAACACCTTTATTCGTTTTTTTTCCTTCCCATTTCCCTACCACCGCCTCTTATTGCGTGTCCTCTCCAGACACTGGTGTGTCTTTGGAGATCAGCTGGATGGATTCCTCTTTCAGGAAACTGATCTCTAGCTCAAATACGCAAAACTGAAATCTCACAACAAATATTTCGGAAGCATTTTATCTTCTTCTGCGTCATTCTTTGAAAAATCTATGATTATGATTGAGTGTAGTAGTAGTCATTACAATCTGAATTTTAAAAAGCCAACTGTAGTATTTGCTAATCTTTATGTGCATAGATAATCTTATTGTATAGTTCAATTTCAGTACATGTTTGTTTATGAACTTCAACCTCCACATAGAGGATTAGTGCAGCCCTTCTCTATTTATTGTAGAAACTGCTGTGGGTATCTTTCCTCACACTAGGAAGCAGAACTTGAAATGCATATGCGTTGCTCTATACACACAGAAAGGAGAAAAAAAACGAATGGGTTATTACAAAATATTCCATAAACATTTTCTTCTGATGAAAAATTAGGCAGAAAACCTAGCAAATCTGATGTAAAAACACAAAATTATGTTCCTCTTCTATACATCAATATGTGCTTAGAACTGATATTGTATGTGTATTCAAAAATACATACAGTGGTGTCAGATATTCCTATTTTAAATGTTAGTGTCACTTTCACCAGCCACTTAAAACTATAATTAGAGCACTGGATGTTGGACTTTTCTCTGATTCTGAAGGTTTTTTGTGGGTTTCCATTTTCTGTGTTTCTGAAGTTTTGTTAAAGACCTCCTAAAACCATGAAAACCTCTAGAAGTGTTAGACTGCTCCTTTGCAGATGTAAAAAGACCCCTATACAGTAAGATTGACTTTCAATTCATTTCCACAGCATTTAAATGGGAAGAATTGTACTGAGTTCCTTGGAATTCCTCCTGATTTGCACAGCTGTGAATGTGAGAAGAACCAGGCCAGGCTTTTTAATTACTGTTTCCATTAACCATCCAATTTGCTCATGTAATCAATCATTTGAGATTGTCCTGTGGAGGCTTTGAGATGAAAGCCAGAACGAAGATCAAAGGAAGAGGCATGCACTTATAAAGCAGTGCCTTCAGATCATGGTCTGCCAGCATTTAGAGTGCCGTCTTCCTGATGCAGCATACTCTCTAAGAAACCTATCAGAAGAGATACATGGTCTGACGAGAAACAGCATCTAAACACACTTCTGAGAGAGAAAACACATAGCATCTAGGAAGAAAATTCTGCTTGCTTCACTACCTGTCCACAGACATGTCCTCTATGCAGAAATCTCTGCTCCGTACCTGGGCCCAGAAGTAGCATGCTGGTGATGGGGATGTGTGGCCCAGTACTGCCTGTCTCTTTGTTATGTGATGGATGGCCTCACTCATCTGCGCCAAAGCATTGGCTATGCAAGGAGTTTGGATGGGCTGCCAGTTGTAGCAGGTACACTGTGTCTGGAGGAAAGCAGACACTAAGAAGGAGAGAGACAATGGATGGGAGCAAAATCCAATATTTGACTTCCACTTTTATTAAAGCAGAGAACAAGTTGCCACTATCAAGCCTGAAAATTAGCCTTTGTCGTTCTAGGTGTTTGTACCTGTGTGCCAAGAAGGAGAGGCTAGTGCTGGGACACTAGCATCTGTCTTTGGGAGTTGCATCTAAACATTGACCCAGATAACTTGCTCCTACAGTGGTTCTGAAAGGATGGAGTTTTCAATGGAAGTATCTTAAGTGCTGCAGGAAATTTAAGGTTTTAAGATCCATCTGGAGGTAATTTAATTTATTTCCAAGGTAATATCAATTCAGCTTCATCATTTGTTTGTCTAATTTTCTTCTAGAAATCTTCAAGGAAGTGGGTGCTCTTTACCCCCCGCCCCCGCCCTCGCCCCCCAGCCCCCAAACTAAAAATTCAAGGTCCCTTGTGTTTTCTGTATTGCTTATCTCCCTGGTACCTCTTCTATAGATTCAATCCAATTCTTCATCTTTCACAATGTGCAGATGCCAAGTTTTGAAACTATAATCCAGCTGAAGCTGAGTAGAAAGGACAATCGTGTTTTATATGCAGTCCTCCATCTTCTTGTATTGCTGGCAAGGGAGCTTGGTACTTCTACAAGAACAACATTTGCCTGCTATATTGTTTTGTTCTGTGTAGTAACTCTGAAAGTCCCATTACAGTTCCGCTCAGCACCTAGCTGTTCTTCATTTTGTACTTGTGCATACACTCCTTCCTACGTGCAGGTGTGTTGTTATCAGAAATGTAGGAGCAAAGTACTGAAAGAAAGGCAACACACTCCATGAAATCTGCTCAGCCTCAGAGAAAGAAAACACGTCACTGCCATGCACTTACCTCTGCCTTAAAGGCAGAGACTCCTCCATTCACCACATCATGTTCCTGTTTTTACCTAAAAAAAGAGTAACTCAACAAGAGGTGAATGCCCCACTGCTGGTGGGTGCTGATTTTACTTTGTCTCCAATTACCTTTGCTCAGCTTGTCCAAAACAAATGGAGGCAAACTGCACATTCTCTTTGAAAGCCTGAAGAACCGCTCACTCAAAATGATGACAAATCTTGAGGTGATTACCTAGCACATGACAAATTACTTGCTAGATGACACCTCCACTGCATTTGGGCTCTCCATCATGCTCTGCAGTGAAAATATACTTGAACTGCTAATGCAGAATAACAACTTCCCTTTAGTCTGTTTCCTAGAAATTAATGCAGCCAACTGACAAATCAGGTGCTACTTAGCATGGGAAGAGATAACATAATCTAAGTAATAGCAAGAATTCCTAAAGCAGGGTCAGAGCTGTTACAGTACTGAAGTAGACATACTGCTGTTACTACGGTAGTTAACTGTTTTGATTAACTATCAGATGTACCTTGTTCTCTCCTAGTTGCTTCCAAAACAGTAATTGAGTTCTTAGTGGTAGATGGTAGAAAATGGGTCTCTGAGCTTGCATGTCACTTCATTGACATGTAATCCAAATTTCTGAAATAGAAAGAGATGAAGCACTTACATTCATTCATTAACCATTTTCAGGCCAGCTGGAAAACTGAGTATTTGAACTTATAGAGAAGGAATGGCATAGGGACAAAGCCCAGCATCTGCAATGCAGAATACTCACTGTTGAACTGGTGTTTTCTATACCTTTCATTGTGGTCTTTAAGGAGGTGTTGTTGAGAAATGGGTTAACCTAAATCTGAAGAAAACACTCTTTGGAGATGTCTCCATGCAGGGACTGATGCTTCGAAATCTGAAGTTTAAACCCTTTGGTGACTTACAATAACATGAATCACTATTACTTAGCCTAAGCAGGAGGTAGTTAATCTCCGTTTCAAACTCTGTAAGACAAAGCTGTACTTCGTGTGCACAAAGAACAACTGCAGGAAGAAACAGAGTGGAGGTCCTGCTGCAAACTGTTTTCCTCCTACAGGAAATCCAAGCCTTTTGTCTGGAATGACAGAGTCTTTAAGGGGAATTACTGTGCTGTAGCAGCTCATTCTAAGCTATATTTGGCAATTCTCATAGAGGTATTAAACAACCTGAAAGGAACTGCACAGACCTATTGCCTTGGAGAGCAATGACAATGCAAGTTTAGTATTAACATTTATTCAAAATATAAGTTCTGTTAAAATGGTTATATGAGTATCTTGCATGGTTTTCTGAAGAAATAATTACACAGAAAAAAGTGTAGAAAACAAAAATCTTCATACCAGTAAAGTCTTCAGAATGTCACTTTGACTCATATCATCTTCTACAGGATGAATGGAGGGCTGGCCAACCCCTGCAGGGAGTGGAACAGAAAGGCCCTAGAAATCACATAAAAGCGTAGAAGTCTTGCAAAGAGAAAGAGAAAAGGCTGTTCTTCTCCATGGTGGATAGAACAAAAAGTCACAGGTTTGATATT
>NW_010433165.1:9969-17237 GCF_000710305.1 Buceros rhinoceros silvestris
TTTACTACATTCTTGAATAATGTTCTTGTTAGGAGTTGAGGTAGGGTTCTTGAGAACAGGTTATATGTAAATTTACATCCTCACTTCATCAGCATAAATGTAACTAGATTTGATCCTGACCTATTGCACGAGGTGATTTAGATCAGGGCCCATCCAGTCCTCAAGTTTTATGTCATGAATGAGCACTTTGCTTTGGTTCAGCCTCAAGGAAACTTCTGAGATTCTTGACAGTTGTGGCTGAGTTCACTGCTCATCCTCAGGTCTTTTCAGGGTATAATATTATGATAAATGATGGCAGTTTCAGGAAACTAAATGCACCATCTTATTTCACGCGCTGTCTCCTGACAGGAACCAGAAACCTGCCAGAGCTGTGCTCCTGTGGTACCTGCTGAGTCACACTGCTCTTCTTGCAGTAGCTGTAATTCTGCCTCAGCAGGATTTCCATGGAATTGGCAAGGAGCAAGGCAAGCAGCATTTGGCATCAAGGAGCCCTGCAGCAAGGCAGTGGTGCCTAGAGAGATGTCAGATTCTGGAGCCTAATTGGACATTGCTAGCTGAGTGGCAGAGTCCACAGAGCCTTTTCATATGCACAGCAAAACCAAGTACCTTGAGGAGTTGTTGGTGCAGTAGTTGAGTGTCAGATAGGTGCTCCACTTAGCTGAGAAATGAACAGCCAGTAGCATGGTGTTTCACGTGGCAAATAATTGGATTTATGTGTCTAAGACTGTGTATATGAAAGACTGTAACTGGTCTTTTGAACAGGTAAGCTTGAGAGTTGCTAGCTGTCACCAGGACAGACTGATTGTAAATTTGATAGCAGCTGGACTAAAGAAATGAGGCATATTCCAAGTTGTCCAATGTATAGAAAGAATTCAGACAGGACCATCAGTTAGGAGGTTTATTATACATTGTGTTCCTGCAGGTAGACAGTTTGAATTGGAAAAAGCAGGTGCTAGGGTCTCCAGAAAGGAGAGTTGTTGCCAAGAAACAAATGCTTCTGAAAAGAGGTGGCCTTGGAAAGAAAATGGGAAGGGAAGGGCAGGGGAGGGGAGGATATCAGGTTAATACGATGTGAGAAAGCTTAATGTTAATGCATTTCTTAGCAAATACAGGATGCTCATGTCTATATCTGATTGTACTGCATTGTAGTGAGATGTGATCAACAGTGTCTAAAATATACACTAAGATGCCATTGTCAGAAACAATTTTTAAGACTTCTTTGTCATGGAAAGACCAATGAAAGACCAACATTAATTCTCTACTTTGAAACCAAAGTACAACATATGTGACATTCTGAAGAGGTATTTGTTTATATTTCCTAGCAGCAAAATGACTCTTCAGACAGGAAGAATAATCTATCTACCCCCTGGGAGAAATGTTACACGAGTACAAGGTTGAGACACTAAAGCGAGAATAAAAAAGAAAAGAGAATCAAAGGCAGTATAAAATGCCCATCCACAGTTTTCAAAGCCAAGACTACTTTAAAGACATAGAAAAAATAATATGTCTATGGACAACAAGAGCATAAACCAGGTAGTATCTACTAAATAGAAAACTCCATCTGTGCTTACCTGGATATGTCTCTAATGAGGGTAACACCACTGGCTTGCAGCACATCTACCATTTAAGGGCAGTGCTGCTGACAGGGGCCTCTCAGGCTTCTTACAGTACCTTGACTGATAAAGAGCTTTGACATTTCTGCTCTGATACTCCTACATATTCATGCAAAGCCTCTCTAGAGGACCTCATGTCTGTGTATCATTTGCATCATGAAGTAAGCATCAGTGAAAATAGAAAGATATGATGCATGTGTTTGATATCCTCAGAAATATTGGAATGGCCTGCCATCACATCCTTTGCCCTTCAAGGGCACTCTTTGGGAAGGGCTTTCTTAGATGCAACAGGGCAGGTAAGTTTTGTCACTTGCTGGTGCTGAATGCTTTGGTGTGCAGCAAGACAGAGAGCGTGAGACAACACAGAAAGCATATTGGTTTTTCAGACACATAACTGCTTTTACTTCTTGCTTACACAGCTTGTTTTAGCAGAAGGCCCATTTTTGTTAAGTATTGTATGTACGAGAATTACCCTTTAAACACAGTGGAAGATTTCTGTGGTGCTGCTATTGCAGGGGGTGGCTATACAGCCTACGGTAAAAATACAGCCTCCCAATCACTGCATACTTGGAAACCTTGATTATTCAAACCCTGGCTAACTGGAACTCCCAGGCTGCTGAGGAAAAAAACAAACAAATCCTAAAATAAAGTAAAAATCCAACCCTTTTTCACTGTGGTTGCAAGACTCTGAGCTTTGTCTTATACTGTTTGCAGACTCAGCAGGCTCATGTTTATCTGACTCATGAGAATCTGAAATAAATTTTGTATTCAGATAATTAAAGTTGCATTGTATAACTGAACCAGATATAGACCAAAGGAGGGGGAAAAGCAAAAATTGCTTCAACATGGTAATGCTGAGAGAAAATTACTCATCCATTCACCTTTTTAAAAATGAAAGCATTTATGATCAGGGTGCAGAGAAGCATAAGCAACTGTATTATCTGTATACCTGTCTAAATATAGAATTGATACACCATCCTCTTGAATGTTTTATTTGAGGATAACAGCATACATTTGCTAAGAAATAAAAGAACCAATTTCTTATGCAATGACCTTGTGCCAAATGCATAGCTACAGTCAAGATCTAGTTTTAATAACCAAGTTAAATCACTTAAAGGAATAAACACAGCACACAAAATGCAGCTCAAGTTCAAGTTTTTACAAGGTTCTTCCTTGCTTTCAGTGTCACATGTGGAAGAAAAAAAAAACCCAAAACCAAACCCCAAACTCAAACATTCGGAAGAGAACTTTCAAATCTTCCAGACAGATAAAAGGCTGCTGAGAAAGGGAGACATTTTCTGGAAGGAATACAGAGAGGACTTCCATTGTAGATAACACCTGGTGCCATCAGGAGAGGGGAGGGTGGCTGTTCCAGATCAGATCTGAGTGCAGATGGATTCTATTGCAGACAATGCAAGGCTCTTCAAACAGGTCCTGCTCTGAGGACACCCTCAGACTCCTCTGACAACCTCAGACCCTTCATGTAGCTGGTGAACGGTCTGGAGAGAAAATCTTATGAGGAGCAGCTGAGGGAACTGGGATCGTTTAGCCTGGACAAAAGCAGGCTGAGGGTTAGTCTCTTTTTCCATGTGACAAGTGACAGGACGAGAGGAAACTTAAAGAGTTTTGCCAGGGGAGATCTAGATAACATATTAGGAAAAACTTCTTTACAGAGAGGTTTGCAAAGCATTGGAACAGGCTACTCAGGGAGGTGGTGGAATCCTCATCCCTGGAAGTGTTTAAAAGACCTATATATGTGGTGGGGGACATGGTTTAGGGACCTTGGCAGTGCACTGTGTACAGTTGAACTTGATGCTCTTAAAGGTCTCTTCCAACCAAATGATTCTGTGATTCTATGATTCCTGCTCTCCTCTGTTACCTCTGATCTCACTGGCCATCCTGCTGACCTCAACAGGGTTGCCTGCAGAAGTTGAAGATGTGCAGGAGGATATACCATTGTCCTCCAGTGGCAGTGATGTTATCTGTTTTTAAGAATAATGAGGACAAATGCAGGTCTTTAGCTACTCGAACTTCTTACACCAGCAGGAAGGAAGCTGGTGTGTCCAAATGTCTCTTGAAACTGAAAGGAAATTAATGGAAGTATGTGAAAACTGTACAATGTTGAAAGCTCTGCTGTCATCTTTTGTTGGCAGTGGCCACCTGAAAGGGCAATGCTCACATTCAGACTGGCAGCAAAGCAGTGTTTAGACATGAGGAGTTCTACTTTAGTTTGCAAGTCAGTTATATTTCTTTCGAAAAGCTGACTCAGACAACTTACTGGAGATGCTATTCCACAAGAGGGACATGGAGAATCCAGTCTGTTGAGCCTCCCACGTGGTGCAGATGATGGATGACCAGGTTCTTCCCCATCCCATATTAATGGCCAAAGAGACCCCAGAAGAAGGTTTCAGGATGAATATCTACATCCCCAAGGAGGAGGGAGAGAGAAGGGATATTTTTCAGCCTGAATTTATGTCCTCGATTTAGATTCACAGTAGCACAAAATTGAGAGAAGGAAGTGGAGACTGAAGGAGTATCTTGCCTAATGCTCTTTTGCAGAATAACAGAAGAAAGAGGTGTAAGCTACATTTCTTGTTTGGTAAGACTGCTGCCAAAGAGGTAGAGAATTTGAGGAGATACATTTCCTGCTGTCTATAGCGGACCGGAGACAGTTTGTGTTGCTGGACTTGAAGTTTGGTGAAAAAGGTTGACTGGATTCATGTGCATAGTACTGGGTGCACAACAGCACTTGCACATTTGGGGTGGACACTACCGGCCAGACTTTTGCAAATGGGGCGGTGCAACCCCCCTGACTGCTTGCACGGAGCTTGCACAAAGGACAGGCCCTGCAGCAGCACCTGATAAACAATCAGGTGCTACACCCCGGGGATATTGGTGCCTGGAGTCTAGATTCCGTTAACTGCCTCCTGTCTGTGTGGACTGAAAGTGACCACAGCAAACACTCGACCATGGTATAAACGGGGCCCTGCCGGAGAAATATTTTGAGTTGGTTCTCCTCAGAGCAGCAGGTGGTGCAGTTGGAGACTCTCCCTTCAAGTTGGGATGCTGTCTAAGTGTACCTACCTGGGATTCAGTGATCCTTACCCCGGCATTGGTCAGTGACCCTCTTGGTATCACTAGGTGACAGATTCTCCCTTTATATCAGTGAGCTGTGCACATTTTGGGTCAATCTTTCTTAGAATAGATTCCTTAGTGTTAATACATTTGTTGTGTAGTAATAATTCCCAATTGACATCCGAACCTGCACAGTCAGAGTGCCAGGCCACACTTTCGGATAGCTGCTGCTGTCTGGTTTCTGGGTGCCTCCACAACAGCAAAGACTCCTGTAAGCACAGGATCTGATAGGTTCTCCTCCCTCCTAGACACAGACAGGAAAAAAAACACTGGCAAGAAAATGGCTTCTGTCCTTAAAGGGACAAAACATTAGTTGTAGCAGTCAGATTTGCAGATCAGTGCCGAAATAACTTCAGAACAAAGGAGAGCTACAATGAGCCAGCACACCATGCCATTCAAATTTTTGCAGGGCCCTTATTTACTGGTGCTTTCTGTGGACAAGAAATTTCATTTATGTAACTGCCAGCCTTCCTTTTCACACCCTTCACTCTGAGGGCTGTAATACCCAGTGAAGCCTCCACTGGCATGCTGTTCCTCAGGGCACACATGCCTCCAGATTCAGCTCTTGGCTGGTGGAGAACAGATCACCAGCCTCAAGTAAGGATGGATCTCCTGCTGCCACACACACACTGGTAGGAGGTGCAGCAGGTCTCAGACCAGTTCCCTCTTCTAGACTGGCATAGGCACATGCATCAACAAGGAGACTAGGAGAAAATCCTGGACTTGCTGAAATTAGCTGGATCATGAGTATTATCTTATCTGACCAGCACGTCTAACCTGCTCTATGCCCCTGCCCTCCACCCGTCTTGGGCTGTTCAAGCAAACTGCTAAAGAGACAAGTACCGGATCATGTCATCTCCTCTGATACTAAACTGCACAGATATTGCAAATGCAGCTCAATCAAGCAGGACTCCTTTACCTCAGAAGACCTGTCAAAGGAGCTCTTCATCCCCAGGTCAAGTGCTCCAATTACCTCTCATTGCAAGTTCTGCGCAGGCAACACATATGTACAAAAATCTGAAAAAAAGTCACACCACCCTCTCATGTCATTCCGCCCACATTCACTGATAAGGCTTTTCACACTCCCTCTTCAGTGGGAATTCAGAGACACCCTGCAAAGACAGAAGAAACTACTAAGGGTTTGAGGCTCTCACCCTTGCAGTGGATACCAGCCTAGAGCTTGTATCCCACCCCAATTCCAACCAAGCCAATAAGGGCTTACCTTATGCCTTCACTGGGCCACTGAGAAGATTCCAGCTCAGATTTCTTTACTCCCTGCATCAGGTGTTGCATACAAATGCACAAGATCCTCCTGAAATTTCTATTCTTCAGGCTAAATACTCCAGCTCTGACAGCCTCTACTTCTATGTTGGGTGCTCCAGCACTTCAGTCATTTTTGTGGCTCTCGGAGAACTCACTCCAATATGTTTGTGTCTCATTTCTATTGGGTAGCCAAACAACGGACACAGCACTCCAGCTGTGTCTCAGCAGAGGTGAGTAGAGAGGAACAATCACCTACTATGACCTGTTGACAGCACTATGTTTAATAGAGCCCAGGATGTTGCTGGCCACCTTTCCTGCAAAGCCATATTGTTGTCTGAAAAGTCATGTCTACCAGGATTCCCAGATATTCCCATCCACTTTCCAACGATCCAAGCCCCAGTTTGTCCTAGTGCATGTGCTTGTTCCTTCCCAGGTGCAAGACTTGGATCTTCCTCTTCCTGAACCCTATGAGGTTCCCATCAGCTCATTTCACTTATCTGTTGAGTTCCCACTGAATGGCAGCACAGCCCTCTGGTACCAGCCTCTCCTTCCAGTTTCTGATGATTCAACCACCCTTCTCACTTCTTACAGACAGTGTACTCTACCATTGTCTGTAACATTCTACAGGTCATTAATGAATATGTTAAACTATATTTGCCTCAGTTTCAGTTCCTGGGGTCAGCCACTAGTGTTTAGCCTCCAGCTAGACTTTGAATGACTAATCACAATCCTCTGAGACAGACATCAGAGCCGGTTTTCAGTCCATCTCATTGACCTCTTACCTAGTCCATACTCTATCAGTTTGTCAATGAAAATATGGAAGACTGCAGAAAGCCTTGTTAAACTCAATAGAAACAACATCCCCTGCTTTCTCCACATTAATGGTTTCCTTTTTAATAACAGAAGGCTATGAAGTGGGTGAGGTATTATTTGACCTTTGTAAATCCCTGCTGATCCCTTCCCAACCACGTTCTTGTCTCTCATACATTTAGTAACGGTTTCCAGGATTAGATGTTCCATCATCTTTCCAGCAATAAATGTGAGCCTGATTGGCCTGCAGTTCACTGATCGTCCTTCTTGCCCTTGCAGACAGAGTGACATCGTCTTTCTTCCAGCCCTCAGGAACCTCCCCCAGTCACCATGGCCTTTCAGAGTTAGTAAAGAGTAACTTCCCAGGACGTCATCATGTTCATCACTCAGCATCTGTGGGTGTATCTCATTGTCACGACCCACGGCAGGCTCTGGGCTGGAGCGGAA
>NW_010433166.1:0-5323 GCF_000710305.1 Buceros rhinoceros silvestris
TGCTTCAGCCCCCTGGTCATTTTCGTGGCCCTCCTCTAGTATCACTCCAACAGGTCCATGTCCTTGTTATATTGGGGAAACCAGAGCTGAACACAGTACTCTGGATGGGGTCTCACAAGAGCAGAGGAAGGGCAGATATTCACCTCTCTTGACCTGCTGGCCACGTTTCTTTTGATAGAGCCCAGGATACAGTTGGCATTCTGGGCTGCAAGTACACATCACCACCTCATGTTGATCTTGTCCATCAACATCGCCAAGTCCTTCTCCTCAGGTCTGCTCTCAATCCACTCTCTGTCCAGCCTGTATCTGTGCAGGAGTGCAGGATGTGCAGGAGCTTGAACTTGGCCTTGTTGAACTTCATGAACTTCAGGCCCACCTCTCAAGCCTGTTAAGGTCCCCCTGGATGGCTTCCCATCCTTCCACCATGTTAACCACACCACACAGCTTGGTGCTGTCTGCCAACTTGCTGAGGGTGCACTCAATCCCAATGTCCATTCTCTGACAAAGCTATTAAACAGCACCAGTCCCAATATTGATTTCTGAGGAATGCCACTCATCACTGGTCTCCACTTGGACACCAAGCAGCTGACCACAACTTTTTGATTATGACCATCTAGTTGATTCCTTATTCACTGAGTGGACAACTCATCAAATCCACATCTCTCCAATTTAGAGACAAGGATGTTGCGTGGGACAATGCTTTGCACGAGTCCAGGTAAATAATGTCAGTTGCTCTTCTACCAATTCTATTACCCTGTCATAGCAGGCCACCAAATCTGTCAGACACAATTTGCCCTTAGTGGAGCCATGTTGGCTATCACCAATCACCTCCTTATTTTCTATGTGCCTTAGCATAGTTTCCAAGAGGAGCCACTTAGTGATCTTGCCGAGCACAGAGGTGAGATTGACTCACCTGTAGTTCCTTGCCTGGTTCTTCATTCTCTTTTTAAAAATAAGGGTTATGTTTCCCCTCTTGCAGTCAGTAGGAACTTCACTGGACTGCCATGATTTCTCAAATATAATGAATAGTGACTTCGCCACTTCATCTGTCAGTTCCCTCAGGACAGGGGATGCATTTTGCCCATGGACTTGGGCACCTCCCGGTTCCTTAGATGGTGTTGGATCTGATCTTCTCCTACAGTGGGCAGTTCTGGATTCTCCCAGTCCCTGTCTTTGCCTTTTGCAACTTGAGTAGTCTGGTTGGAGCACTTGCTGATGAAGACAGAGGCAAAAAAGTTGTTGAGTACCTCAGCCTCCTCCATGTCCTACGTAACCAGGTTTCCTGTTTCCTTCCAGAGAGGGCCTACATTTTCCCTAGTTTTCCTTTTATCACCAGTGTGCCTCTAGAACTTTTTCTTGTTGCCCTTGACATCCCTGGTCAGATTTAATTCTATCAGGGCTTTAGCTCTCCTAACCTGATCTCCAGCTGCTTGGGCAATTTTTCTGTATTCCTGCCAGGCTACCTGTCCTTGCTTCCACCCTCTGTAGGCTTCCTTTTTGTGTTTGAAATAATCTGTAACTTAAAATAACTTCGTAACTTGAAATAACTTCTCTCAGACTCCCATAGTTGAAGGACATTAACTCACTGCATGCAGTCCAACAATAGGCACACCTCTGTAAGAAAGCGTGGTTTAAATTTAAATTGAGTGGCGCAGAATGGCAAATTTAAGTAACTAAATACAAACTAGAAATTATATTCCTGATTTGATTCAAATGTGGAGAAATGAACTTCATTGTTGACTTATCAGGAGTCTAATATTACTCAGAGGAGAACAGAGTAGTTTAGCTGAGGCCAGCAGTAAGAGTTACTGCTAGTCTAGATGCCTGCTGGAAAGTGCAATAAAGCATACAGGTCCCTGCGACATCCCAATCACCATTTTTATGAACATTTTCCTATTTATTAATAGCAGCTGCTCTAAATTCACTCAAGTTTTATGCCAGCTGCCAATTCTGGGTCTAGTACAAATTTGAGATATATTACAAGTAAGTTCAGCTAGAAATGGAAATAAAAGGTGAGAAAAAAGCGCACCATATGCCAACGAGGCAAGTTCATTGCTGACAGGTAAGAGGGCAAGTGAATGGCTGTACATACCATTAATTCCAGAAATGCGGGTGAGTTTAACCACTAGAAAATGTAGGAAAAGGTATCAATCGTGGAGAAGAAAAAATGACACCAGGGAAAGTCAGGTTATTTCCCTCCTGTTATTAAATTACAATAACCTTTTCTCCTCTCTGAGACATTCAAACTGTTCCAAGTAATCAGTTACCTTCCCCGCGGTGTATTTACCTGAGCTTTGCATCGCTGCTTGTATTTATATCTTATCTGCCTTTACACACGGTTCTCGGACCTCATCAGAAGACACTCAAAATATCAATCACCAATTATACGGCAGACAAAAGCATATGGAACATAAAATGCATGGGAGCATGTGGTATTCAAAGACAGACGACTCTGAAATTCATGATACAGAGTAGCATCCTTCCTTACTTGATTACTCAGGAAGAGGAAATATTTTGTAATTCGCAGTCACCTCCAGGTGCTAGCCATTCATTAACAGTTTTTTCACCAAACAGGAGGCCGACCTTCACAGGAAACTTGCCTCACATTCAAGATACTATTTAAAATTCAATGGCTAATTTGATTCTTGTAAAATGAGTATAGAGATGGAAACTTGAAAAAACTCAATTTATGGATATGCAATAGCAACAGATACAGTGAAAGAAAATACTGTTTACATGAAGACAATCTAACACGGTTTGGAACTGAGTTATTACACCACTGCTGCTGCAGAAGTATACTTCCTCCTATCTCAGTATAGAGACTCCCCAAAAATATAGAGCTAAAACCTCTAGAGTAAGTAAAATCCCTCTTTCTGGAGTTGCTCCATGCTCACGACCTACAAAGTATCATAAAATGCCTATACACTATGAATACAGAGAAGTGGCTGGTAGGGCGGCATAACAAGGAGATATAGCTAGACCCCAAACCCTTTAACTAAAAAGAATCATTCACGAGAGAGACTATTTAGGGAAGTACTCCTGAAGGACGGACATTTTTGCAGCCTGGTCTCATAGATGTCTGCTTCCCATCTGTTTGTCCAGCATTAAATACACATCCCAGTGTCAGGATTCAGTCAGCCCATTCCAAAAGGACGTTGGTGGTTGATTATAGTAAGTCGGCCAAGGGCATTTTGTAGTATGAATGGCTAATATTTAAAGCAGTTCAACATGTTCTGTTTGATTAAAAGCTTTCATGGAAAGTCTTTATTTCTGGGAAAAGCTTTTTGAGGAAGGCACAGTGGCTAACGTATTGCAACCACCATAAGAATTGAAAAATACTCGTGGATGTGGTTTGTTTTTTGGTTTTGGGGTTTCTTTTTACCATAAAGCACAAGTGTAATAGTTTTGCTCTTCAGCCAAGCAGAATTGCATCAACCAATATTTTAATTCTGCAGCTGCATTTACCAGTAAACTCATGCATATAAGAACACCCAGATGAAGGTTAAATGAAACCTAAGAAAAAAAAAAAAGTCTTTCTCCACAAGCAAATCTGAAGATGCTGTTCAAGAACAAACCTGCCGTTCCCAGAAATAGAGCACTGATGGGAACTTCACCAGATTGCTGTAGAATGTTGCATTCTGAATGTTGAAATAATCTTATTTATCAGAGCATAACTTCTTGCTCTTTACAGCTGTCACTGTCAACATTTAAGAATGGAAAATACTGTACAATGCACAGTCATTTAGCATGCTACCATCAAGCGAGGACGTGAAGATAATTCTGGATCATTTAAGTAGTACGGCTTGTAGGGGTTACATTTTCAGAAACAAGAAACAATTTTAACAATTTTCAGATCCTGAACAATTTCACATAGGTGATTTCTTGGCACTGCAAGAATTCTGCCCCTTTCCTGGCACTTCACTAAGGAAACATCAAAGAAACAGAAGCACTTGCTGAAATTCTCTAATTAGAGCATTTAAAGAGTAGAATCAAATCTCAGGAACTTCCATTTACTCTCCAGAAAGTTCCTTCTGTTTTCATCCACTAAAACCTGGGCCTCTGTACTTTTTAAACTTAATGTAGAGACAGCTTCAGACTTTGAACTCACAGTCATTTCTGTTAAAGATAAATTTACATTTGAAACCTCTTGAAAAGCAGCACTAGAACCTATTGTAAACTGGATTTTTTTCCCTTACTAATTGTTTCGTTAAGCAGGATTCAAACCAGGAGCCAGAAACATCACTGAAATACAATCAAGACTTGGATGTGTCACACCAGGATGTGTGACAGGGTTATTAAGGTAAGGCCCCACCAGATGCAGTCTCCCTTATCGGAACCTCCTGGACAAAAAAATGTGGAGCTCGAAGAAAAGCAGGTCCTTGTCTCTTCCACGTATTTCTCACAGTTAGGATAAGGACTGCAATGGAAGCCCAACAACATCCACTGGAAAAAATGTTTGCATAACAGCTACAGTCAAAGCACTTTTGATGGATTTGACTGATGTTCCCAGCCTTGGGTTGATTCATCATGTATTTTCAACCCTCTGCATCCACCTCATCTTCCCATATTCAGTCTCCTTAAACAGCTCCACTCCCTGTGAGACCTTTTTCCTTTCCCTATTCCCCTTTACTGATCTATGCAATTTCTCTTCCCATTTGGTTTGTCCCCTCCCCACTATACCCAACCCAATAAATCCTACAGTGAGCTACCAATGTATTCTGCCATATTATTCCTCATCCTGCTTTTGCAAACTATCCCTTCTTCAGTATTTCATCCATCCTGCCTTTAGGACAGCACTATATTCTATGACTGCACCTAACGTGAAGGGAATGTTCTAGATTGGTTTCATCACCATGGCTTGGCTTCGCGAACGAAGATCTGGGAAGGGCTTTTCCCACGCTCGCTGCAAGCGATGAGTGCACCCTTCGGGACTGCGTGGTGGATTTTTTAGGTGAGGCGCAGCGTGTGCGGAACTGGCTCCACCCTTTACACCTGAGGTTCATCTGCCAGGGCCTAGCGAGCTTGGACGGTGACAGCGAAGTCCTCGGGTCATAGGTTTGGTTAGAGTATCCTTCTCTTAGATGGAGCCTTACAAGGCTAAACGAGCTCCATCTGCCCGGGTTTGGAGTCAGAGTTGTCCTTCTCCTAGGATGGCTGCCCGAAGGCTAGTGAGCCCATCCTGCCCGTGGACACACTGTGTCTGACCCTTCAGTTGAGACCTGTCTGGCTTGGGAGACCCCGCCGGAGGCACATGCCACCACCAGCAGAGCTCTCAACCTCACAAGGGCACGCAAGCTCCTTCCCCACGGCCAGGGGGTGCCCG
>NW_010433166.1:5376-18076 GCF_000710305.1 Buceros rhinoceros silvestris
CTGGACATCACAGACCCGGGCACGGGGCGGCCGGTGCCTGCCAAGAACGGGAGTCCTGGAGGGGTAGATTGGTTTACTACCTTAATAAATATAATAGACTACAATCATGGTAGTCTTTAGCTTACACTACCTCACTTTTGTCATTTATCCAGCTCATACGGTAAGAGTGGTAAAAGCTGTCCCTGAAAGTGAAGAAACCAGATTTCAGTGCCCTTCACAAAGCACAGGGAAGTAAGTTCCTGCAAACTTGTACAGAATGAAATAGTTCTTTTCAAAGTATGTCAGTAAAAATAGATTTCATACAAGTCTGTAATAACACAAAGGCTAATTAGCTGCAACCACTTTTTCTTGAGGTCAAGAGGAGTTACACCTGGGATGATTTTAGCCTAGAATTAACACATTTATTGATGTGATATTTTGTCTTTTAACTCCGGATCTATCACATCTTACCATTTTTACTTAATGCTAAAGTGACAGGGCTAATGAAACAAGTTATTTTGATAGGTTTCAGCATAACACCCAGACTGATGTAACTTAAGAGAAGTTGGTCAGTGTTTTATAGGTTTTATTTTCTCTCAATTTTTCTCTCCCTTTTTGCCTGAATTCATGCAGCTGGTAATATTCTGTGGATCAACAGCCCCACAGTTTCTTTCTCATCAGTCCTTTAGGAGATCTCAAGCATACATAGCTAGTCATCAAGCACTGTTTCTAAGGATGTTCCATTCTTTCAGAACTTCTTTCGTTTTTCACACACCAAAAACCCCAGGTTCTCCTACTCCTGCAACAGTCTCTCTCCTTCAGAAGAAGAAACCAGGAGGCACAAGATTTCTGAAATCTACAGTAGTCCACTAGGACTGTTGGTCAGGTATTGCCAAAACCTTGTCCTGGAATCACTGAGGTTCACTGAAGCGAAGACGTTTTGAAGAAAAACATTTCAGGTTCACTATGTCACCACGTTCCTCTGTAATTTTACTTCGATAGAAAATATCTACCTATTTCTGGAAGTTCCTTACTAGCTTATTACCTTAAATAGGACTTCCGCTCCTAATGCTCAGAGACTCTTTGAAAAAACTACACATAGCACTAGTAACTGCTTTCAACAGTTATGCTTAGAGGACAGCAACCCATCGAGGTAGTCTCAGGAAAGAAAGTTTGTGGTCTACTCCATTTTATTCAGCTTCTTACCCCAACCCTTCACTGAGGCATTACAGTTAAAGGCCCATTACTGTCACAGTAAGAAGCATTCCATGCACCAAAGGTCAACCCTGCAGAGCTTTGATTGCAAAAGGAAGAATTAAAATTTCAAAGGACAAACAAAAAAGGTCTGATTAATAGAACACAGCATAAAAGCAACACATGCAAGTTACTACAAGATGCTAAAAACTGCCATTCGGTAACTGTGCACATCTGGTTTGCTGCCTCTTTTTTAACCTCAGTCCTCAAAACACAGGAAAGGTGGGACAAAGAAATAAGATCAAAATACTTAGTTTCCTTCCCTTAGTTTTTTTAATACGAATATGACTGTCAGTGTACCTTTTAAATAAAAAAAAATATGTAAAAATCACATCTAGAAAACACACGTGACAGCCCTTCCACTGAGCATTTCTTGCTGCTGTTTCTTGCTGGTATTTCAAGTGAAAGAGAGTCCCTCTGGGACACGGTACTCATTCAGATGCATCATCCTCTGCAAGGCTCTCCGTTCTTTTCTCGCTCCCCTGTCTATAAAGGCACCTAATTTAGGTTTACTGGAATGAAGCACTATGAATATACGCTGTCCCCTTCATCCCTTACTCCAATTCCTTTTAACCGTACCGCTACCTCCTGCCAGCTCTTATGCCTATGGTGAAAACAAATGGCTTTATCTGCCCCAGTCAGTTAAGAAGAATCTCTCTGCAAGGTTCCCAGCCGGGTAACAAGTTAGAGACAGTTCCAGTGGTTTCTCAGAAAGCTTCTGAAGGATTATATTGCTGCACCAGAGGAATTAATAGCTCCAGGCTTGTAAAGATGTACATACCTCCACAAAATCTCAGTAAATCTGCAGCTATCATACCAGAGATGATGATTAGCACTATGCATATTAAACAAAGGGGTAGTGTAATCTGATTTGCATAGTTCTGACAGGCATGCAAATTCCCACTGCTTTCACAACATAATATCTACACGGTTCATTTTATTTTGATTAAAATTAACACATTTCACTGATGACCTTTAATGGAATGCTTGCTTCCACATTCTTAAATGCACCACTGATCTACTACACTTTGTCAGCAAAACAATGATCATTCCTGAGATGCCTTTGAAAAGCTACAGTCTTACACAGATCAGTCCATAAAGTTCCCACTGACGTAAGCAATGCAGAGATGCAGAATTTGCATAATCAGCTCATTTGCCGCATTCAGCAACAAGGGACATATTCTGCCAATTCACACTCTAACCAGAAGGCTGCTCTAGTTAAGAGGAAATTGCCACATTGCAATTCAACAGACATGAAGTACATTAACTGGGTAGCAGCTAAGGAAATAAGCAAATGAAGATGTATGTAAGTTATTATTACCTTTGCTCCATAGACAATGAAAATGACCTTCGTTGAAAGACTGGTTCAGAATCAGAAGGCAAAACTTCAGGTTTCCTGTAAGATAAATGTTGATTCTTATTAGCAAGAATATTGATTCCCCCCCCCCCCTCTTTTTTTTTTTTTTTTTTCCATATTAATTTTAGTCCAATCACCTCATAGCAACTCCTCTGATTTCCTTGCTTCTTGATTCCCCCCCCCCCTTTTTTTAAATTTTTCTTTTGCCATATTAATTTTAGTCCAATCACCTCATAGCAACTCCTCTGATTTCCTTGCTTCTTAGATTTCGTCATATTGAGATACAGAAGCTGCCAGAGCTTCATTATGCACCTTTTATTTGGTAGAGTTTTGTTAAACTTTTAATTTATAAGGGACTTGCACCCACTGAAGGCCATTCTCAACAGGGCCCCACATCATTACAGCTCCCTCATTTAATCTCCTGCTTGCTGCTGCTGTCTGAATGCAGCATTTACTGACAGGAGCTTTGCACTGGCCTTTATTAACGGGGAAGCAGCTGACTCCATATGAAGCTTCTCTAATCTAGGTCCAATATTCCACTCTCCCCGCAGATGCAGAACTATTGCTACCACCAGTGGTTTCTGTGCCCACATTTTCATATCACGTAGAAGCTCTAATTGTGATAGGTCCGCTCTGGTAGATACTTTACAAACACAGAATGGAAGGCCGTGCCTAAGGAGCTTAAAATCAAAGCTAGTAGAAGCAAAAGCAATCTTTAGCCTGCGTGTTATCTTGATGACATTGCAGACCAAAAATTTCAGTGGATTTACCAGCAACCCGAACTCATCCAACTTGCCTGGCCTCCTAAAGCCTCCTGCCCTAGCAATATGTCCATTGTGTAGGATGATAATAAACCTACAAATTTTAAAACAAAAGGATTTATGACATAGAGTAAATATGGAAATCTTATGATGGTTGCCTGTGGTGGGATTTGCAGTATTTCGCTTCCTAATTACCTTGACAATCATATAGGAATACAAGTTTCCCCTGGAGCTTGATATCTTTACACAATCAGGTTAATGAAGTATTATTTGGTCATGTGAAGCCACAGTAATTGAAAAAAGAAAAACTCTTTCACTAGACAGTCCTTTGGGCTTTTGAGCAGATTCGGTATAACAGGAGGCAGAAAGCTATAGGTGAAACTGTGGCCTAAGCCATATGTTGCTACCAGGGAAAATACAGGTGGTGAAAGTCCTGAAGGAGCAGGAACATTTTGGGGTGGGAGTAGGGAGAGGAAAATCTTTAAAATAATGAATGAAATACATGAAGTGAGGGTGAGGAGATTGCGATACCAATATCATGCATCTCGCCTTTCGAGTGATTTAGGGTTTCTCCATTCTATGCCTCAGTTCTCTAAAACAGAAATAACAGTATTGTCCTCCTTTGTCAGTACCAAGAAAAACACTTCTGAAGACCTAGAAAATCTTTACTCCAGTACGAAGTCTACGTGTTTATCACAGCTACCTTCTGCGTGGTGCTTTCAAATACCTTCCCTCATGTCTTCCACTTGCATGTTCACTACATGTTCTGCATTTCTATTTAAATCATGTATATATAGGGGAATAGAGTTACTTAGAAACGAATGGAGAGGTCAGAGGACAAAGTAAACAAAGGAAAGGGAGAAAAAACTTTATGCAGTCTGCACAGTTTTGCCTTGTCCTTGAACTTTAAGAGAAAGGCAGAAAACAATACATTCAAACTAAGTGCCAATTTCCAGCTGTCTCACAAAATGGGACCTCAGCAGCAGACCTCCTGATGATGGTTAAGTGAGAAAGGCTGCCAGCTCCTCACATTAAACATAATCATCTAGCGGTGCCCTCCTCTGAAGAGAGCCAGCAAACATCACAGGTTTTTTTACTGATAGGGTAATACCAATGGACAGGGTGCCGTAAACCTGTTCCTTGCTGGTGAATCACAAAAGGCATTTCTGTATCTGATTTAAACTCTTAAGTCATACCAGCACATGAAAAGACTGCAGATTTTTAGCTTTTTTTTTTTGCGCATGGGAAGGACTCTTGTTATATATTACAGATGCATTTTTGAAGCCAATGCCTGGCTGTAGGAGTCAACACTGACACATCAGAAGCTGATTTTCAAATACGACACTTCCAAGAGCTTCCAGTGCGGCCTGTAGAGCTGCTGGCTCTTACTTGTTCAGTTGTCGCAAAGAAGCAAAGAGGTAGATGCCTCCACCGCACACAGTCAGAAGGGTTTTTTGTGTGCTTTGAGTGGTTTGTTGGTTTTTTTAAACACAGCTACGGGTTGAAAAAGCGGAGAAATAATTGAAATTACTGTTTCTCCTGCTTTTAGAAAAGAGAATGTTCCAGGTATTTTGAACCGCTGCGGTTAATGCATGATAAAATGCTATGATTAATGCTACCGAAATGAATCTAGATGTTAATGTTTTAATAGTGCACTCACTGAGTTAATATAAAGCTGCACAAAGGGCTCAGTCCTCGGTAGATGTAAAAACAGTAATAAAATTGGGCTGCAATAATTTACAACCATCGCCCTAAAAACTATTAATAAATTGGGACTTCTGATGGCAAAGATCACATCAATGAACAGAATATGCAACATCCATCACTTTAAGAAAAAAACTGGTGAGAGCTCACTGTGCCGCTGCTCCAAGCACTCTACTGGCTATTCCTTTTGAAACAAATCTGCTTCAAGGCCATTTACCTTTAAAAACCCTTAACAAATTAGGAAGCATCTACCTCCTGGAATGTCTGCCCATCCATTTTTCACAAAAATAATTAGCACCCTGACCCCATCATTAACAAAATTGTGCTCTGTTTGGACTAACGGGAAAAAGAATTCTGTAAGCAAGAATTCAGCAGCAAAAATAACCCGTCCCCAGATATGGGTATCTCCACTGAAGAAGCTTTTGTTGGCCTTTTTTTAGAGGTAGAACAAGGCAGTCTCTTGCACAGTTTCTTCCATTTTTAGTATAATTTTATTTTTCATTTTGTACTTTTCTTGTAGCTTTTGAAGACTGAGCAAATTCAGCCACCTGCACCAGAAGGAAGGAAGAATAAATTCCTGCATACAAAATCTCCAGCTTATTCTTGATGTTTCCATCAACACAGAGAATGAATGGAGCCAAGTCCCACAGTATAAATCCTCTTGTAGAGGAATTAGCTGTGCAGTAAGGCCTAATTTCTATAGGACAGGAGGACAGAAGGACAACCATAGGAAATTTTTACTTGCATTTAGGGAACCAAATTCATTCATCTCTATTTTTACCTGCTTGTTTTCTTGTTTGCTGCTTATAAACCTTGCAGTCTTACAGGCATAACTTAGAGATGTATGTATCAGCAGGCGCACAACTATACCAACAGCCACTCCATGTCCAAAAATATAGTTAAAAAGATCTTCTAGCACTCTTGGACAATTCCTATTGGATAAAGCCAGATCATTGCAAACCTGCCAGAAACACAGAGGACCATTTCCTTACTTTCCTGGTTTGCAAATCAATCAATCCCTGCAAGTCCCACCGGATCCATCAGTGATTAACCTCAGCTTTTCTGAAAACTTTTTCCCTTCTCTGCTTTCCAACTTTTATTTAGCTTCATGTCTTTGACGAAACTTGTCTCATGGTTGCTTAGAAAGAACTTTAATCAAAGGTGTTGTGAACATCTCTGACATCTATGCAATGCCTTTTTACCCCCTTTTAACTCACTCAGAAGAATTCCAACATATTTTAGAACACACATCTGCTATTCTAAAAGCCTTCTTGGCTTCTGCCCATCATATTACATTCATCTAGCTATTCTATAAATATTTATAGTATCATTATGAATTTTTTTATTGATTTCCTCTTGTCACATGCCATTCTTCAGACTGTATGTCTGTCACAAAGCATATGCAAAAAGCATATATATTTTTAAAGACAACCTTTTCTCTGGTAGCCAATAAAATAATACATGTCCCTTCTTTATTTCCTTTCAGTGCTAGAACAATACTGCTAGAAGTTATACCACATTCCTGGCTATTTAACTTTCCGAGGGGGAAAAAGCTTTCGTTGCTTCAAACCAGCGCGCCTCTCGGAAAGACCACTGCTATTCCCAGTCTCAGTAAAATGATGTAAGCAGTAACACACAATGCGCGAAGATACTGGCATGCATCAAGGTGTGAACGGAATATGACTCCAAAGTCAGAGCTTCAACGACAGAAAGGAGCATCCACTAAGCAATTCATGTCTTGGTTTGTTGGTCAGCATTTGTGTTTTAGCGCTTGCCTGAAGAAGAGACACTGTGTTTCTTTCCGATGACCTCTCAAGCATCTTCCACAGAGGCAGGTTTAGCACAGAGTAAGGACGAAAGAGGCAGCTAGTACAAGGGCAGAGGGATTTTGCCATTAATAAAGTATTTCACTCATTTAAACTCAAAAGTTGGAAGTTGGTACTGATAGAAATACATCTAGATATTCATCTAGATATCCAGTACACTAACCAAGTTCTCTTGAAAAGAGACTGCAAATATTTGGATTGTGCATATTCCTGATCAAATAACGTAGCAGTCCGAAGATTTTCCTCCTGCTCATGTTGCTGCTCTCACATCAGTCTACTTTCCAGGATTAAAAAAAAAAAAGAAGTTATTTGGTTTCCATCATTCAGGAAATCCCTGCCCCACAGATTCGGTTTTTTTAAATCAACTTAAATGTGGGAAGGGACAAGGTGCTTCTTCACAATTCCAAAACGGTGACAGCAGAGCAACAGGCTGAAGCAGCTCTTCATACAGCAGTTGAAGTTTCTTCTGCTGCAGAAGAATTAGCATTGAAATCGTGATACTAAGAATTCCACGTAAGTTATATTTAATGGGAGCTTATTGTAATAAACTCTTCATGACACAAACAAACGTAACAAAACAATCTTCATGCAGAACTACAGTGAAGATAGATAAGGCTATCGCTACAGATCACCAAAGCAAAATTACTGAAACAACTTGCTATGTTGTTGGTTTTGGTGCAGTTTTGTGTTCGTTTGGATATTAACTAATCCATTAAACTCTCCTATTTAACTGAAATACAATCTACCAGAAAAACAGAAAATATCAGGTTTTACCTTAAAAATTACCTTAACATACTGGATTGAAAAACTTGCCTCCTGTGTAGTGCTAAGCATTACTAAGTCAAACAAAAACTGGAATGGGGACTTCTGCTATTGGTGAAACAGATGTCACTAACACGGGAAAATTAACAAGTAAGCTTATAAAGGCATAAATTAAGACATTGAGGAAAAAATAATTAATTGCAATAGAGTGGGTAATTTTAACAAACACTTAAGGGAAAAAGGTTTTAGTACTGATATACCTTAAATTAGGAACATGGCTATTTAAAGAACACTACTTTAATGAAGTAGCCCACATTCTTGCTTAAATGAAGGCACGTGTAGGAAAATGTCACTGATTACACCTGAAGTATTCTGGGTTTATATTAGTGAAAGAGAAAGGACCTTAAAGTGGTATCTTTTGCTGCCTCCAATGGCAGAAAATTATTGTAGCATTGAATACGCAGAAAGGAAAAGTGTTCTAACTGCTCACTACAAACTCAAAAAGCTTCTTGGTAAAACTTTTTAATTTAAGTTTTTGGTTTTTTAACATTCATCAGCATTTTTAATGCAGTCCTAATGGGCTATTTGTTCTACCTATCACTTGAAATGAAAATCCAGAACACTGAATCAGAGTTTCCACTACACATATGGTAATATATTGCTATTTTTTTAACCTTGTCTATGAAAATGCAAATAGGTGCTTAGCACAATCGCAGACGTTACCTAAACACAGAGAATTTAAAACTAAAATAAAGGAGTTTGGGGGATCAGCACCATACCTACATTATTTTCTGCCAAGTAAGCACCTATCCCAAGTGTGAACTCCAAAACTGATGCTCTGGGAAGAACTATTTGCCAACTTACTCAAACGGACCATTTCATTCAGGGCTTGTTTTAAGAGCTACCATCTACTTGCCAAACATTCTCTTCTGTAACAGCAGAAATTGAGTAAATGTTCGATTACACAAAAACTAAGGCGAATGAGACCATCAGACTAAGGAACATCCCCATTTTCTGAACAGGTTTCTTCTTTGTATTTTAGACACTGAAACGCCACCACCTGTAGTTTCCTACCTGATATACAGATGCAGTTCCTAACAGGCAATTTACTTGCTGATGTAGAAATTATTCTTGCAAATTGACTTCTGCCTCACAGGACAAGATTCCGTCGTTGGCAACTCACTGAGCTACCATGAGCGCCACCTATGTCTGCCTTAGCAAGCAGCATGGCATAATAAAATCAGATCTATAGAACAAAACTGTTCACGCTGATGATGCATGGAAAAACTCTGCAATCAAAATTGATTGAGAAGCAGGTATGTTTATTGTGATTTCAGCTCTACAGAGTTGGGTGCAGCGAGGGTCAGGTACCCTTAAGGATGCTTGCACACCACACCGTAGCTTTGGCCTCTTATTTAAAGCAGTAGAACTTACATGTTCAAAGGATTGCTCAACTGCCCGATACATATGTATTAGATTCTCCCGCTGCTGATGTAAATTAGGTCTCCTCCCCTTTGCACATGCGCAGTCTTCTTACATGTTACAGGTCATACAACGTCATGCATCGCATGTCTCATTAACTCAGACTTATGCCTCCCCTGGGAGGAGAAAGTAATATTCAACAGTCTATTAAGCAGGCGCAGTTCGGGGAGGGCTGGTCATTATCTTTTTGTATCTATGACTCAGGTCCAGTTAAGTGACATCTTCCCTCGTGGCTGTAGAGACAATAGTCTTCTCCTCTTTATCTTGTCCCAAACAATGAAGCGTCAGGTGATAAGACCCTCTGCCTAAGCCTTGCATTCTTCAAGTGATAAAGGGCACTGGTGAGCAAGGGCGGGAGGTAACACTTTGTTTCCTCTTTTATCTAGAGCTTTAAGCAACTCAAAGGCAGGCAAGAGCATTTTTAGTAAAGTTAACCAATATTCAAACCTGTGGATATTTTCTACTTTCCCAACTCACTAAAGGTATGATATCCAACTATACACGTTTTAGGGAGGAAGAGAAGAGGTTGGCTGCTTCAGGTTGGGTCTAATCTGGTCCTATAGACTAGATACCCATTAGCAGTAAAAGAGCATTATGTGCTCCTGGAGCACATTTTTACTTGCCTCCATTAGGAAATTAGCCTACCTCTTTCAAAACCACTCTGCAATGAAAAGCAAAGCACAGTAAACAGGCCGGATCAGAAGACCTGCTTCAAAAGCATATTCTCGATCCGAAATAAAATGCTAATGTAAATATACCAATAGTTGCATGGCTTTTGGCTTGTCAATTTTTTATTTTTTAAACAATGACTTATCCAAACTAAGACAACTAATGCTATATGAGTAGCTTAATTTAAATGAGCAACAGATTTTTGTAATCTTATAATCCTCAAAAGTTGGCTCTAACTTCAGATTGTTATACTTAGGCAACCTGACACTTCTGTCTGTCATGTAGGGAAGGCTATGGAGGAGTATTAACTGAAAACTTGAGCTTCTCTGCACTCTAAATTCCTGGAGAAGCACTTAACTAAGATACTACTTTTTCGGGTTACCTTTCAGAATAAAACCTCGCTTTGTATTGAACAAACAGTGCATCTTATACAAAAACTCTCCTCATTTTTGTTGTCTTTCTTGAACTAAGTTGTCCCCCAGCAGTGCTTCCCTTTACCAGGAAAGCCAGTGTTCTGCTGTGATACCAGAGACTCTAACCCAAACAATTTCAGACTTAGGCAGCCCAAATCACCACTCTGAAAAGTAAATGCTTTACATTTAAAAAGTTTCACAACTCCTGTAGAACTGCTACGCTGAAAAGTGAAAAACTTTTTCAAGTCAGTCAGTAAAATCCACTCATGTCTGTGCTTTTGCTAACAAGGTAGTTGTCATCTTTAATTCAGAGAAACAGTTAAGCTTGGACTATTTTATTAATTATAGCCACTACTTATAAAACATTGTGTAGCTGCATTTTACCATACTGAATCCCAAGCCTCCAAATAAGTCATTTAATTTTCCTCCTAAGAATGACAACTCCAGTAATAAACCAGCACAAATTATGCAAAAGGATCACAGACCTTACAAACATGTTCTCAAACTTATTGAATGAATAAATCAAATATGCATACCCAGCTGCTTTTCGTGCAAAGGCAGTGTTATCCCTGTCAATGCATTTTAGTGTTAATTTTTTCATGTTAATTCTATTGATTTCTAAATTTTTTACAGCTCTTAATTCTCCAGGCAGATTCCAGCAAGAGGAGTAGGAAGAAAAGGGGATTTGTGCTAACCGTCTTATTGAAAAGCTGCAACGTGGTACTCTCTGGAGAGCCCGCTACAAGAATTAATGTGGATGAATTCAGAACAACTAATTTTTCACAGTAAGTCACAAACACGGCCATATACGTGGGATAATGCACCTACATTATTGATGACTGCTACTCCTAAAAGAGTGCTACACCTTGCAATGAAAACCTGTCAATTAGCTCCTCCGGAGCCTGTGAGGGCTGCGTTTTTCTTCTCAGGATGCGATGGGACACTTCTTGACACACAAACTCCTGTAGTCCCTGGCTACATTTCTGAGTGCTTAGGACTTCTGCCCTTTATGTGTCAGACACCTCAGTCTGGTCAAGCAGAATAAGATCGCACAGTTCCCAGTAGTGAATCTCCAGTTTTAGATTACTTCTCCAGCATCACAAAGAAAACTCAAAGCAGGATTCAACTCTCCAGGGCAACATTCAACTGAACAGATCACTGCTCATTTTAAAAACTCGAAAGCTCTTTATTTAAATATAAATCGTAACAATCACACTTCTTGCTATTATATACACGGAAACGACGCTTGTGCCGAATTACCAGCTCTTGTTTGAAAACAAACAAACCCATCAGAGTAACCAATCATTTTGGGGAGGTAGCGAGGTACATGAACCCTAACGGACTTCTGGCAAGTCACACTGATATACGCACCATTTAATACTGCAAGGCCTCTTTGGCATGGTTTACCTCACACCCTTGCTGCTTGTCTCCAGAGATGTTGCTAGACCACCCATCCATCATCCATTTGCTTTGTGCAAATAGGTTTTTCATTGCAACCTGAGCACAATGAAGTTCAGAATTAGCTGGAAGCAGCAGGGGTTTTTTAGCTGAGATGTTATCACCTAATTGGTTATACTCTTCCAGTTTCCAAGACTACTGGTTGGACTCAAATTGCACAGTGATCCAAAAAACGAAAGATATTTCTGATACAGGCACGGACAAGTAAGGGTCTAGGAGATTAGTCAGATATATTTCATCCTGTGGCATGGAAAAAATAGCCAGCTGAGGTGAATAGGGATTAAAAGAGCAGGAGAAGGGACGATTTTCTGCAGAAAGGGAATTCTAATCCCCAAGGTTATAGAATCTCACACAACATTTCATATTTCAGATAAACTGTAAAAGTGCATGAATTTCACTGCAACTACCTTCTAAAAAGTTATATACTAAATGCTTTGCTCTGTTATTCACAGACAAGTCATCTTGGCAGTAGCCATTTTACACCTCCTGAGTTTGATACCAATTGGAAGCTCATAAAATACAAGAATTAGACATACTGGCATGCTACACAAATATTGATAGTGTTACGGTAAATTTGACTTTTCTGTTTAAAATTTCTAGGCACAGAGCATTAGGATTGGAGCTTAAATCTACATCAAAATGAAAATGAAAGCAGATGTGGAAAGAATCTATGAAATTTCCATTTTATCTTCAGGCTAAAAAATAAACACAAAATGCTATAAAACATTAGTTTCTAGTTTTAACCTTTTCTGCTCAAAAAGATAGTAAAATATCTTCACTTCAGAGAAACTACAAAAACCACCAACCAATCGCTTCAGTGATGCCAAAACTACTATTATTATTCAAATAGGTTCCAACTCTAAAAGAAAGCCCAAGGCAGTTTCTCACTTTCTATCTGTTTAATAGGCAGGTCTCCTATAACGTCCTCCTCGCATTTTACAATGACAGCATCACACTGTCGGTGCACACCATGCTAACAGTACTTGTTATCTGGGATGTCTCTATTTCTAGGGATATAACTTACCATACAAACTC
>NW_010433166.1:18180-24054 GCF_000710305.1 Buceros rhinoceros silvestris
CCATACAAACTCCATGGCTGACTCGAGAACTTCAGCCATTAAAGCCAGCTCAATCTGCACACTGCAAGAGTAAGGTGGCTTCAAGGAATCATGAAGCAGCAAAGGCACGTGTCAGCAGTCTCTCTGGACAAATTGGTATAAGGCACAATACACACAGCAAACATTCAGCTCTGCGAAGAGGATAATGCCATATTATATCACCTACCCATGGCCAGCAGATATCTTTGGGTATTTTCTATAGGATCAACAAAATTTAATAGATATCTAATGGTTTACACGTATGAGAGTATTGACCAAAGAGCAAGAGCCACGTGAACACGTAAGTGGCTGACTGCTCAGCACTCAAAAGCCCTGCTCTGCTGCCACCGAGCACTCCACTGACACTTCAGTTATTGGCATTAACATCTCCTACGCACATAAAAGTGATTTTTTTTTTCCTCACCGAGATGCACCTGAAGTTTAAGAGGCTGACGGAACCTGATGCCTCCTTTGATCTCAAAACACCCCTGCTATTCACCAATTAGACATTTCTCTGCTGATCTCATTTGAAGGGTATGTTTGAAGTAGCTGCTCTCAGAGCATACCTAATAGATATGGCTTCACAGGGTCAGCCATCTCCTTTTCAAAAAGTAGCAAGGAGCTGTACCTTTTATCAGCATGGATTAACAGCTGCAGAACTCCCTCAGGAGGCTGATGACCCACATTCAGGTTCTTTCTCTGTCAGAGGGAATTCAAACCCAAACTCCACTTCAGTCAAGACAGCAGTCTCCTCTCCAGATATGACATTATTCTCAGGGAAGCAGACCCTTCCCTCCCCACTCCGAAAGTTAAATAAATTAATGGAATTATTTTCAGAAAACAATTAAACAGGAGGAGCATGTAAAAGTCCACCTCTGCAATCCACTGACCTGGATACAGTTTGTTCTCCAATGTTTACTCATTCAAACCTCTTTTCCACACCTTGAATAAATCCTCCAATTACTTCACCACAGTATAACAAGAACATTATACCCACTGCTGCCTCCTTCCCAGCGTGTGATGAGCTTTCAGAGAAAAGCATAACCTCTGTTTTTGTAGGATATTTTTCAGGTGAGAAGACTGCTCCTTTCACTATCTTCAGAGGATTTGGCACTTGGACTCACAAAAGGAGGAATTAACTTTCTGCACCACAGCATAAGTTGTCTAAATCCAACAGAGCAGGATTTTAGATGCTTCATTCTTCCTGCTGCTCAGGGTATTCCTGTTGACAAGTTCAGCCTGATGCCTTCTCAGTACACTTATTCTGATGGATTGTACTTTTCGTATACACCAAATTCTCACTCTTGCCCTGTATACACAGTCTAACGACCATGGTCAAGACAAGTACAGAGCGGTTAAAAGTCATAAGACAATTTGCCAAATAGCCAAAGACTAAACTCCAGTATAATAGTGAGTGCAGACAGTAATGTCCCATCTTCGGAAATGCAAAAATGGGTATTATGTGACTGCAAGAAGATCTCGCTCCTGTTCAGCAAATGAGCAAACACCAAAAAACATCAGTCCCTTGCTACTTCTCAGCCTAATTTTATAATAAACATTACAAATCACAGATGGCTTCTGGCCCACTTGTACTGTGGACAACTTTACAAACTTCTGTTTCCTTTCAGCCATACCAATGAAAAACAAGTATCTCTCTTGTTCTCTTCTGAACTGTTGTGTCCTAATTAAGCACTTATTTAACTACACATAGCATTCAACCAGGCTACCACGGACTTTGGAGTTGGTTGGGTTTTGTTTAGAAGGTTCACTGAGTTTAAGAGCTTGTAAACTTTAAGCGACCTCTGCAACCAACGATTTACTCCTCAAATATAACGGGTGAGATTGATGAGGAGACTCCTACTGATTCCCAGGATTTCACCTCATATGCTTTGGTGGAAATCCATGCTGAGACGGAAGGTTATGCATCACCACCTTTCAGTCTTGCCATTTTCCCAAAGCAGATTCGTCTGTACTTTGAAGGGAACAACGTCCAGAGTCCTATCCAGAAGGTTCACAAAAGCAACACGGGCTTTCACGGTGGTCAGAACAGCAGCCCACGCAAGCAGCGGTGGCAGTGGAAAGGTGTTCAGGATCCCAGAGTGAAGTTCTGGGAAAGGCAATGACTAAAATTTGCCAACAACCTCCACAAATGTTTCACTTGTAAAATCATGTGGTTTGTTTTCATAAGCTTCATTTTATTATTTCTAGAGTTAATTTTTTACCTAACAGAGGCAGCTCAGTCCTGCTGCCTGTTTTAGGACAGTCTATAACTTTACATCCAATACTGGCTTCTTTTTTTTTAACAAAACATTTTTAAGACCTACTTCTATTTTTTTATAAACAGATAAATCTACATCTGGAGAAAACAAGCTAAAATAACGAAAAGAAAACTAAAAAAGCCAAAGGCAATGAAAATTGCATTACATTATCAGCCACGTAAGGAATTTTTATGTAACCTGGATGAAGTTCCTCTTCAGGTTTTATTCTGCAGTATGTCACTGTGTTGCATATGGCAGAAAAATAAGACCTAAAATCAAAAGTTCTGTGGACTGAATAGTTCTGATAAGCTATTTGGTGGGCTTACGAAAAATCAGGAACTGGTCCGCATTTGCATTTTGGAATTAAATCTTTGGGTTGATAAAGAAGCCAATATAGAACACTGCCAGAAATTGATGCTTCTTTCAGAGGTATAAAAAAACCACCTAATGTTGAAAATTTTTGAATGACAGCTGCTCATCCTTCAACTAATTTTGAAGTAAGATTGAAAAAGCCCTTTGCAAGAACATGGTCTGATGGTATTACTGGGGTCACTTTGTGACCTGGTAGCACAGGATACCATACCCACCAAATACAGGCTCACAAGAAAGTAGGTCCCCTGCAGCATGCCTGTAAGCAGACTGCTTACACAAGTAGACCTGCCAAATCATTATGAAAATCTGATCCCCTAAGATACTTGTCACACAAATAAGGTTTGGTAGGTTTAGTCACTACACAAAGTGTAGTGGTAACTGCTTTTACTACAAGCCACTTGTGCTTGTTTATAGTCCTTTGTTTTGACACGCTGCAGATCATGTATAATTAAAGATAACTGTAACTTTCTTCCTTCCTCCACAGTACAGTAAAGCTTGTAAACAAAGACATGCTCTGGGACCATTAAGAGAGGCCCTTGTTTGCTGACTGTCTTTCCAACCAGCTCCCTCAATTTCAATACTAAAACTGTCAAGCTTAATTAAGAGTTATGGGGCATAGCCATTCAAAACCGTAAATCCATACGGCAGAGAAGTAATGTGACTGCCTTAGTGGATGCTCTCTTTTAAATAAGCAATATCTCTTTCTGAGACCTAATTTAGGTTCGTTATACACAACTTCATGTTGGAAATATCTTTATTGCTTCTCCTTCAGTAAATATAAAGACTGTCATAAAATAATTTCATCATGATGCCTTCTGGTTTATTTGACTATTTAAAGTGGACCTCAATGTGTATTCTAGTGCTTACGCTGCTATTCCAGCCAAATCCAACATAGCTTTTTGTGATCCTTCAAAAACTCTGCAGAGAACTGCAGTTCTCTCCAGCTTCTTTTAATGTTTTTTTCCTAAAGTCACTTTGCCTTTTGCCCAGGCACAACTGTCCACATGTCCTCACAGCCTGAAGCAGAATGATATTGAGGAAGAAGAGTCCACTGATTAACCGCTGCCCTTTAAAAACATCTTCTACATTCAGCACAACCAGCCTGAGATACCAATGACTCTTAAAAAACCAACAAAATGACACCATAGTGCAGGCTTAGGTTTAAACCTTAAACCCACCTCATTTGCTGCCATTTTGCTGCTTGGGTCTTCCACCAGCACCTCTGCTGAAGCTAACGAGGTCACACCAATTCACAAAACCCAGTACAACCTGAATCACATTGGTACTTGCAACAAGAAACTAAATTGAGCAGACACTCAAACTGCTTACAGTACTTCAAAGGCTTCTACCTCACAGTATTTGACAGATTTTAAAATCAATGGGATTTCACTATTTTCAGTGTTAAAAAAGTACAGCCTTACCATTACCTTTATTTTCTGGCCTTCACAGAAAAAAAGCCACACTTGAAAATGCAAATCCTAAAGGCTTAAGAACAGAAGGGTGATTAGAACAGTATCACATTTATTACTAATTCTCAACCTAATGATTTCTGTAATATGATTGCATGAGGAGACCTTTGCCTTTCTTCATCTGCTTCATGGACTGACAGAGTAGTTCAATTTATAGAACTGCTGATCATCTAATAGCCAGTCTACAGTCACCCTCTTAAAATAGAGGTTTCCTTAAAAACTTAAATGGCTTCTATCTCGATGAGCACTTTTTTCTGTGTTAAGCAACATTTGGGTCAACTTATAGAGGAAATTACAGCTCAATATCTAAAAGCATAATTTATGCAGACTAAACATTAACTGCAAAAGACTTTTATCAGCTATTTATCAGATCCAGAGAGGCACAGAAAATACACCCTGACCAATACATTTGGGGAAAAGATACTAAGAAAAGGAGCTAAGCCTCTCTCCTCTTCATTACCCTATCTGGAAAATGTGTTTAATAATAATGCTTTGAACTTAAAATTCCATTTGTAGGTTTGAAATCACTTTACAAAGGTGCATAAGCATTATTATTTTCATTTCACAGTTGGCCTCACTAAGTACAGAGATTTGTAGCAATTTGTGTGAGAAGCAGCGCTCTCCAGTGAATAAGTTAAGAGTCTGAAATTATCTCCCCAGGGTTTTCTTCCCAACTAAGCCGCAAACTTCAGTCTACACTGAAACCCACTGGGGCAAAACCAGACACGGTCCATCTAAAACTGGTGGGTTTCTGCACAGCAATAGGAGTCCAGGCCAGAAACTCATGAGACAGATCTGAAGAATTTCTGCCTAACATTGATCTAGTCTACTAAAATTCACTATTCCAAGTTCATTGGGGACGTGGTCATCATAGAGGTCACCACAGTATTCAGACACAAAAATATGCAAAGACATTAAATGGCACAAAAAAAAAAAGAAATAATAAAAATGTAGCAGTGGACAGTCTGGAGACTGATCATGAGAACTCCTTAATCGCTGTCATCGCACTTTTTTCTCCTCATTTGTTGACAAAAAAATCTTGCACCCCAATTTCCTGTAATGCAGTTTTTTGTTATTCTGTATAATTCCTCCTCTGGACAAAAGCTCCTGTACATGGCAGCAACCTTACCTATGGGAATAAGATTCTGTCATGGAAGGGACTTCTGTTTGGTAAGTCCAAGGCTTCAGGAAAATATTAAGTGTACATCTTCTCTGCCAAACGGAACCATTTTAGAATCTTTATTCTCAAATATCGCTTGATTGCTTAGGTGTTAAGGGTCGAGGTCCCGAGGTAATAACTCCTTGAATTCCTTAACGATCCCCTCTGTCTCGCTGGAGACAGAAGGGGTTTAAGGGGAAAGAAGAAATTCACACCTCGGTCTGCGTTTGGGAAACTGAAACAAACTTTTAATGGACAATAAATCCACACAACTGTACACTACTATATATATATATATGCATAACCGAGAACAGGGAAAAAAAACTAAGAAGAGAGGACTCAGATAACCAGGTGCAGAGGGGGAGAGAAAAAAAAGTTTTTTAACAGTCTTGTTCAAGGTCAGTGCTCTTGGCAGGCACCCAGCAACGAGGTGGGAGTGAAAACCCTGCAGCGGCTTCCAGGCAGAGAAAGTGAAATTCTTCTCGCGGCGAGACGGGGGGTGGGGGAGAAACCCCCGCGCAGCGAATTTAACAGCAGGAAAACTCCCTGCACGGAACAGCCGTGAGTCCGGATATCTCACCCGATTTCAGACCAGACT
>NW_010433166.1:24274-31794 GCF_000710305.1 Buceros rhinoceros silvestris
GGACATTCGTCAGTTCGGGCCGAGCCAGGCCTAGTCGGGCCTAGTCGTCAGCCAGCAGATTCGTGGCAGTCCTCCCTCCATGAAACCGTCCGGAAGTCAGAGAGCGAGATCCCCCCGGCCTGCTGCTTTTAAAGACTCCCGACGTAACGTTACATTCACCTGACTCCCTTAACCAATTGAATGCAGAGTTATTGTACTGCATGGAATAATTCCTATTTGTCCATTTCCCGAAACAAGGAAGCTTCAGCTCAAACCAGAACACTTAGGTTAATTTTTAACCAAAATTTCCAATTTCACACTGGATTAAATGCTTAAAAAAAGGGAAGTATTTACAGTATTTTTCTTTTTTAGGAATCAATGAATCATCCGGTTGGAAGAGTCCAACCACACACCCTGCACTGCCAGGGTCCCTGAACCACGTCCCTCAGCACCACATCCACGCGGCTTTTAAACACTTCCAGGGATGGGGACTCTATCACCTCCCTGAGCAGCCTGTTCCAATGCTTAATGATCCTCTCTGGAAAGTTCTTCCTGACATTCAAACTAGATCTCCCCGGCACAACTTAAGAGGCCATTCCCTCTCATCCTGTCACTTGTCACAAGGGAGAAGAGACCAACCTCCACCTCTCTACAGCCTCCTTTCAGGTAGTTGTAGAGAGTGATAAGGTCTCCCTGCAGCCTCCTTTTCTCCAGACTGAACAACCCCAGTTCCCTCAGACGCTCCTCATAAGACTTGCTCTCCAGACCCTTCAGCTTTGTTTCCCTCCTCTGGACACGCTTCAGCACCTCAATGTCCTTCTTGGAGTGAGGGTCCCCAAACTGGACACAATACTCAAGGTGTGGCCTCACCAGTGCCAAGTAGAGGGAACTGTGGGCATGGTAAAAGTCAGGCCTATAAGGCTAACATGTAGGAAAAAATGTTTTTAAGATCACAACCTTTAAACTACTAGCTATTCTTCAAAAAGCTGCTTACTTTCAGGGTCAAGCCTAAACCATGATGGCCCACAAAGGCAAAAGAATCTCTTACTTTTATCAGCGTCAAAACTACTTCAGGTTTTTTCCCTGAATATCAATTGGCCAAGAAAGGACATGAACACGGTCACAGTTAGGAGATTAAACCAAAAAACATGTTTGCAGACTCTTAACTTTAAAAAAAACAGAGACCTTAACTATTTGCAGAAATAACTTTTTTTAGTAAATTAAGTAATTTTTTTTTAAAATGGCAATAGCTGCCACTGAAACTAATCTGCTTAGTTATATTTCACTCAGCTGTAGTAGCTTGTACATGTAGTAATTGTATGGACAACCAATTTTGTACATAAAGGAGAAAAGCATAAATAAAAGTGATCTGTCAAAACAAACAAACAAAACTACTGAATGTTTAACTCAGTAATAGTTTAGTAAATTTTATTCAGAATGTAAGTATGAAATAGATAGATCCAGCTACTTTTCGAAGCCCAGTCTGTCAGACAAAGAACAGAAGATGCCAAACTGGAATTCTAATAATTCAGAATTTTGCTACAGAGGTTGGCACCTCTGCAGAATTTATAATTCATAATTCATAAGAAAAAGGTCAAAAGGACTATTAAATAATTTAACTTGCATAACAGAAGAAATTTTTCCCTTACACTTCTCATAAGCACAGAAAAGGCTGTTAAATCAGTCAGAAAAAAATCAACAGCTGAAAAACCTACTGTGGTTTTTGTAGTTCATTTCAGGACAGCATCACCTCTCTCTTTGCATTACAGTTCTGTGTCGAGGCATAAATCCATAATGGATTCATGCTCATTCGTGCCCAGTGCAGTAACGGCTATGCCGTGTCTGTGGAGATTTTAACAACCCTTCTTTACGCAATTACCTCCCTAACACCCCTCGACTACAACCACAGTCAGTCAAACATCTACACACAAATGCGCGTTGATGATGGTGAAAGACAAGAACAAAGACTCTGCATCACATGCCAAATGTGTAAATTCGACCACCAGCATCAAGATTTCTTCATCAGTTCCGCAACACACTACGGGGGCTGAATCTGTAAAGAAGGAGATCTCAGTGACAGCCCCTTTTTCTCCCCCGCCAGGGTGTTACAGGACCCCCCACCTGGAAGCATCTCCTCTACACAGGACTCGCAAGGGTAGGGAGGATGGTGCAAGGGAGCCTTGCACTCAAAGCAAAAATCCACCAGAAAAGAGAAGAAGCTGCAGAAATTGCAATCTGCAGGTTTAACACACTTTTGTGGTTAAGAACTTTTGCTTCTGTTCCACTAGTAACCGCATTACTCCAAATCAGAGTTTCCTGTCAGCAACATCTCCCGGGTATACACATGTTATTTCAGCTTAACAGCTTTTGGGCTTCTTATGCCACCTCCCACTTCCTCCCTAAAGCCACAACTGAGATCGTTATCAACTAATATGACAATGCCTAACAAGGGTACCGCTGATAAATTGTAGGTTTGATCCTGTCTGCAGCACTCATAGGCCTCCAGCAGAAGGTTCACCTGTCTGGTTTTGCAACAGGAGGTAGGACTGCGCCTAAATGTAGATGAACTGAGGAAAACATATCAAACACGAGGTTTTATTTCTGAAAGCACATTCAAAGAACATCTCTAACTATGGGCAGAATGAAAGAAAAGAAGGATGAACGCTAGTCCCTTCAGGACTGTGTTGATTTTCCAGTTCTGCCCATGAATATAAATAAATCCTTAATGAACATTCTCAGCTTCTGTACCAGGACAAACTTAGCGGAAGCAGAGAAAGTCAAAGGAGGAAAATAAAGAACCATAGAGGCATAAAAATACCCATGCACACAAACACACCCCCCACACAGCAAGGCGTACTTTGCCATATGGGATTTCAGCTCCATATTTAGCTGACAGATTAAGCACCAATAAATTAAAAAAAAAGCTGAATATTACTTTTCTAATAAAAGTAAGTCAAGGATTTAAAATAGAAAAGCCTTTTTAATGAAAAACAAATGGCATTTAAAACTTAATAGCCTTTAGGCCTAATAAAAAAGTTAAACCCTTTATTCAAAGCAAAGAAACTTTATTTAATAATCATGGACACTGCTATGCACAAAAGGAACCACCTGCAATGCAAGGGGCTCTACTGGTGGCAGTCTGACTACGGCAAGCCATAGCAGTACTAACGGGAGAAAACACGTATGCCTAGGAGCAAAGTCATAAACAGTTTAAATCTGATTAAACTGAGGGGCCATTAACTTTTTCTTTTAAGAACACTTTTAAAAACCATTAACAAGTGTAAACACTCTTAACTTGAGTAATGATTGCATAGCCAAATAGAAACAGAGCTTTAGGAATCCTTATGAAGTAATCCAAAGGGCTAAACAATTTGGGACAGCTTTTCACGATAAAGCGCACACCGAGCTGGCACGTGGCATTTGCTGGTACCGATACTGACTGTGCTACCTGGGCCATCACCAGTGCGACTCGTGGAGGCTCAGGAGGCACTGGGATATACACCAGCTGGCAGTCGCAACCGGTGAAACAGTCTTGTAAGCAGACAAATATTTCACTGGCGTTACTGTGTATTGTCAAATCTAAACTTAACGGGCACAATCCCCGGCCCAGTCCAGGGACTATCACAATGTCAAAATGACTGGCTTCGGTTGAGTCCTATGTGGAGATCCTGCACCCACAGACAGGACTTGCGTGTTGCGTTTCTAAAGACCACCGCTTCCCCCAGGTGACAACTGCGCAAGCCTGTGTAACTAACTTCCCTCCACCCTCGAGCCATTTTCTCTGACGCACAGTAAAAGAACAGCCTGGTTTGATCATCAGGATAAACTTTATTGAAAGAAATACTAGATATGAAATATGCACACAAGCGTTTCACCTTCAACGAGGGAAAAACAGAAGCTAAAGCCTCAGCAAAGCAGCTCTTCTGTTGCAGTACCTCTTCCAGCATTTTCTTCTACCCAGTATGATGTTGACTTTGAGGCTTATCCTATCCCAGAACTCCCTCCTGCATGCAGTCTTATTATCTTTGAACTTATTGGAATAATCGATATCAACAAGAGTGTTCCCACACTACAGTTACCTTCAATAGCTGCATTTGACGTGCTTATAAGAACCACCTGATACCAAATAATGCAAAGGTCTTTTTCCTCAGGCTCCCTAAATACTACTTATTTAAAAGATGCATCAAATTCTTATATCTTAAATATTTTAAGAATATGCCTTCCTTTATTTCCTTTTTTTGCTATAATGATACTCAGCTAAAAGAGGTCAGCAACAGTTCAGATTTTTTTTTCCCATTTTCCAGAGAGAAGATAATGGCTCAGATGGATTTGCCCTATCAACTGTGGTATACAATTTAATGAGGAAAGTTTCACACCTGTAGTTTAAATCAATGAAGTTTCAATGACGAAAAAACAAAACATCAGAGTGCAGATGTAGCTTGTATTCCTTAGAAAGCTAAAATCACCACCGTATAAAATACAATAAAACTACATATGGTACTTGCCCTGCAAAAAATATCTCTTCCTGAGGACCTTTTCTTTTAATAAATGTAAACCTGTACTTCTCAAAGCATTTTGAAATTCAAATGACAATTCAGTGGATTGTTAAGTATACCTCTATAGATGCACAAATTAATCTTTTCTTCTAATTACTTCTCAGATGTGGAATGTTAAAAAAAAATTATCACGGAATTTCAACACTAAAAAAAGCGATTAAAATGCCCCATTTGGCACCAAATGCTACCATCATAAAAACGAATGAAGGAACCTGAAACGTGTTTCCACTTTTTGAATAGCCAGTTCAAATCTAAAAACCATGAATTTCAAAATAATGCGGATCTCAACTGAGTCACTATCTAAACACTCCTGAGTGACAACACAAGAGTTGCTTATAATGCGGTGTGACCCCCCAAAACTGGAAAACACCAACACGCTAGTGCTCCTCTGCAGCAGGTTTTTCAAAAGCTCTAATACTTTTTTTACTTGCACCTGGAAAACAGGGATACACATATGGACTAGAAATCCGTCACCAGGAAGCTATCTGGAAGCGGGAGCGCTCCTGAAGCCACCAGTGAACCAAGCAGCAAGCCTGCTGCAACACTGGCACAGGGAATTAGGCTGGATAAGTTAAATGAATACGTGGTGCATAGAAGGGGGTGATTTTCCAAACAAAACAACAGTGTATTTTTGAGCATGGAAACATATTCTTTTGACTGCTCTGCATCTTCAAGCCAAACTCCACCCAACATAAAAAAATTGCTCACTACATTAATTAAATGCACAATAGCACTAAGATTACTTGGCTGAAATGGCTGTTTTAACCCAAGGAACAGTTTGGATCAGCGAGAGAGTAAGCGCTGTGCGTGGCTTTCAGGTATCTTTTGTAAGTTCCAAATGAACAACAGCCAAGCCGCATAACTTCACATCTCAGGGCACAGCAGCGTCTCTAATGCTTCAGGTCAGTCCAAGCTTCTATGCAAATACACCCAGGCGCACATTCTGCTCTCCAGCCCCTCCAACCACTGCAGCACAGTGATGACCATGGACAAGGTCAGAAGTAAAACTGTCTCTCTCCGCAATATGTGCCCTTAACACATGGAACTGGCTGAAGCATTCTTGTGGCTTCAGCAGTACTTGCTCCACAGGATTCAGCCTCTCATTCTAAATGCCACGGGGCACCACCTTCACGTCCACATCTGGCCCTACCCATTACGCGATACACCTGCTGGGTCCGCAACACAGAGGATTGTCCTCTGCCTCTTCCCCAGCTAACTCTTCCCCACCCCGGCCTCACTTCACCTGCTGTCCAGAGATCTTCACTGTGTACAGCCCTCCAGAGCAGAGCCCCTGGCACCTAACATTCAGCCTGCCTCATCAGTCTCCAACCACTACCGAGTTAGCAGGTTCAGCTTCTGAAGAGGCAGCGCTGACGTGGAGGCTGTAACTGGAAGGGGAAACAGACAGGAATTCCGCATACAGAAGAAAGGAGGAGTGAAAAGTAACTTCATGTGGGTCCTGATGGTAGAGATGGCAAGATGAGTATCATACCATCGTATCATGCTATATGCAAAGAATTGGATCTCTACAGTCTAGTAGCCTATAAAATCTTAGTTATAACATTATTAACCTAATAAAAGCAGACTATCCACATAAAGTCAGCATTAAAAGACATGTGGGTGAGTGATTTTCAGTTCTGTTTGCTATTTGGAAGACTCTAAGAGACATTAGCAGGAAATTCTAGTAATCAGGAGTTTATTAAAAGTAAAATACTTCAGGGTTGTGGCTAAAGGGGTGATGGATTTGGCAGGTTTCCATCTTGATAAATGGTTCGATCTACAAATAAATTTGTTAAACTCTATTTTCCAAAATTCCATAAACAAAGACCTGTTCGTACTTCCACAAAGCTCACAGCAGTTTATTGCAGCTCACAATACCAAAGTTTACCTCTTGCTAAACAGGTATCAAGAAGAAAAAATATAATTGTATTCTTGATCGAGAGAGGAAGTGCAAAACCTGGCCCATGACCCACCTCCATATCCTCTTCCTAAACCACCTTCCAAGTTGTACAACCTGTACAACCTCAATTCTGGGTGAGGGTTCTGGACAGAAATTTGGTTTTCAGGTAACCCAATTCACTGCCTGGGCCAAATGCAACCTCCAGCTATGCAAAGACACAGAAGAGACAACTGTCAAGTAAACACAACCAAAAATCGTAGAAAATCGTAGTTGCAATTCCCCGTTTCTTTATTAGCGACCCTTGTATCCTGCTTATCAATATATTATGGACATACTGTATATGTTTGAAATCATAAAAGCAGCCCAGTTGGAGAGACAATAAAACAGTATCTACTTATTAGCCTCTGGTTTTGTATATATAAAACAGACAGGTAAAAACTAAAATAAGATATACTGACACATCTTAAATAATGTTACAAAATTTGTGGAAGTACTGCGGGCTCGTACAGAGCCAGAATCTCAGAGACTGAGATAAATGTGAGTTGTTGAGCTTCTCAGTGGATGCAAAAGCCGCAGCCTTTTTTAACCTGAACTCTCCATCACACATGCATTTAATATCTCTGATATTGCAGCGGAAATGTAATTTGTCGTCTTCTGAAAACAACACTTCACTATGACCTTAAATTATTCCCCATGGGGAACCATTTTAGTCCAACATGCTTTGTTTATTACCTCCTCTGCTTCCAGCAAGCTGTTTGATAGATGCCAAAGATGTAGATGAGCTCTGTAATGCACACTTTTGGATGACTGAAGACAAAATTCTCTGCTTCTTGGCACAGTTTCCCAGATGATCATGATTCTTAAAGCATTCATTACTGTGTAGTAAGGCAATCTATTTCTGTCAAATCATGTTATTTACGATTTATGGAGAATAAAGATTATAAAGGAGAGACACTTCAATGAGCAAAGCAACAGACACAAGGAACACTTTCTGCTCGCATTTTTATTCTCCCCAGTGACCTTGTTATCCTTGCCCTTAAGCGACACAGAAGACATTAACAAGACACCCTCTTTGAAGCAGGAAT
>NW_010433166.1:31900-33062 GCF_000710305.1 Buceros rhinoceros silvestris
TGATTGTACAATGAAGTACTTGGATGTCAAAATAAAAGCATTCAGAATTATAGGAAAGGACAGCATTTTGACAAGATAAACAGTTAATATTTTGTCATTCTTCCTTTGCAGATTCATTCCTTATTATTATTGTTTTTAAAGTAACAGCTATGGGCTCCAGTGAAGATCAGAGTTTCACTTGGTACTGCCCAAGAAGAGGTGCTCTGGATTTAAAGAACTGACTACTAACTACATCTAATTGCCAAAAGGAGAGAGGAGAAATGCAGATCAAGTCACCGAAACAAAGTGCCACTTGCCACACAACTTGAGTCAAACTAGAAGGTACGCAGATATGAAAGACATTAATTGCCTGATCGTTAAAAGAAATCCAGCTTTGGAACTCTACCATGAACTCGTGTCATACTTCCCAAGCTGCTGGTCAGGAACACAGGAAAACTATATGAACAAGAAACAAAGCGACAGTAATGATTTGAGCAGTGCATGTTGATCCTACTGTTTCTAAAAGCACCCAAACCTCATGCCTTAGCTGTGTCGGTAACTACTGTCAACGGTCACCATTCTCAGGCTGAATTCTTCGCTTCAAAACAGAACCTTTTGTTTGTGCATTCTGTTTCTCAGCAAAGAAACTGTAAGCTTTGTGATGGAATCAAAAATCCATTTATCGGAATAAATTGTTTTTTTAAAATAGTATGATAATGATGGATCTACCCAACACAGATCTATCTTTTACAAAAAGGAACTTGTTTTTCTCCTGAGAACCCTGACTATAAACAAATAAGCTTCTAATTAAGTTACTTCAATGAACCACTGGACTTTTTCTTACTGTTTTAAGTTGTATTAGAGATCAGGACTATCCTCCCTCAATGCAGGCACGCCAATTGCACCAGACAAAACTTAGCATTAATTTGTAAACAGAACATAGAATTATTTGCCATTTCAGTGACATAAATCTTTTCAAACGCGTAACAGGTCAGTGACAATGGCACAGACCACAAAGCCACTCTGCAAAGAGCTGTGCGAAGAAACACCACTCACCTTACTGCTTGGTCTGCTCCTTTGTCAGAGTTCATGGCCAACACACACATACTAGCAGAAGCTTTATACAATGGCTCCCAAATCTTTTTAAGGGAAATTCAGTAAGTTGAGCCGAACACCAAGCAAG
>NW_010433166.1:33170-61165 GCF_000710305.1 Buceros rhinoceros silvestris
AAACCAGTTGTGTGGTAACAAACAGCTTCACCTGTGATCTATTTATTCCTGGGTTCACTCCCATTTTCTCTTAGGATTATAAACTGACTTAAAAGGGTATTGCAGCAGGTAGCACATTTTTCTCCCAATATAGGTCAATGCAGCCACACACACACACAGATTTAGTCTCATCTTGAACTTGCTGAACTGGCACCTGAGATCTTGTTGACAAATTGATTTATTTTTTACTACAATAAATCTACTGTACACTTGTGTACTACATCCCTAACCAATGGAAGACTTTCAAGCTCGGTTTGTCAAAACAAAACACAGACTTTTTTTCACTTCCAGACCACCTCTGACTCATTCACGAGCCACCTGCATTTATAGGCAAAGGTTGAGCACAACAACCCTTCCTCATCACACGAATCTATAAAATAGAACTACTACGACAAAGATAATGCAATCTCGCACACCACTTCAGGCAGGCAAGTCTGTCACCTGTAATTTACCAGCAATTTCCAATCCACTGTGGTGGTTCTCGTTCCTTACAGTCCTCAAGCGCCTCACCTCTCTCCTATAAATCTTGGGAACTATTACACATCTGGCATCAGCTCACTCTCTCTTCAGCAACAGGCTCTTTCGAGATTCAAGGATGCCTTGAAATCTCTGTCAATCATTTTCACTTACATAAATTCTGTGGTATAATGAGATGGAATTGTTACTGTTAAGTAATGTTCGCAATCAAGATTTGTCTCTGCAAACTCTGCACCTGTGAATGATTTGCACAAGAAAAAGTCTTTTCTAACCTAAAATTGCTCACATCCCATCATTAAAAGATTATAGAAACATTTTTTTTACAATTATTTTCTGTACGTTTTTATTTTAAAGTGCAACTCATGTTATCAACACGAGTAAATATAGACTCATCTGCTTATTTTCAAGAGAAAGGTTTCTCCTGGTTTGCTACCTGTCATGCTACCCTTCCTCAGATTCCTCACTTTACACAAGCTTTACCTACAGCAAAGTAGAACTGGGCAGAAATACTTAATAGCCCCCCCCAATATGCCATATAACCCTGCTGGAACATATGACCTGAGAAAATTTTGAAAATAAGTTAAGAGAAAATGGGTATTGCTTTGGAGGGAAAAAAAAAACACCAAACAAACAAATCATGAGTAAGGAAGACATGTTTAGAACTGAACTGCTCAAGCTCCATTATGATATTTTGCCATGTCAACCAGCAGCCTTAGGAAACTGTAGGATGTCTGAATTTTGGTGTTTGGTTTTGTTTTTTTCTTTTATAAAGCACAATCCCTGTGGACTTTTAGCAATCTTAGGCCAGCCAAGACACCAAAGTGCTTTCCCACCTATGTACCACATGCATAGATGTGGATGGCACCTAAGGATGATCTTCGCCTAACAGTATCACCTGCATTAAGCCCCAAGACTGTGCGACTTGTGCCCGCACCTTCACCAGGGTACGCGAGGAACACCTTTGGCTGAGCTAAAAGCTATGCACAACGCTCATCTCAGAAAAAATAACAATGCAATGGGATACACAGTGAACTAAAAATCAATATTCAGTGCAACATTAACCAGAAGCATCAAATGGGTTTATATCAGTGTATCCATGAGTGAAGTAAGCTCAAGCATACAGAAGACTAGATGGTGTTTTCCCCTGAAGAAGTTGCATTGCTTTATTCACATTATTTTACAACTGATAATTCTGTGAGTCCTCATGCAACAACCTGTGCTTGAAAGGAAAAAATGGGCAGAGAGGGAGCTTAGGCAAGGAAGGATATTTGAAGCATGAAAAAGGATTAGACAGGTGCAAAAGTGTTCAGTGATGTGGGTGAGTTCTTAGGAAACCAATGGTACGCAAATTGAGTCAGAAAAGGTCACACAGGCGCTGACAAGGAACTCAAGCTTGGTGCAAAGTGAAGGCACTTACAGGTTTCAAAATGGAATATAACACTGGCTGGGAGGGAAGGAACCCTTTCAGCACCCACACACTGTCCTTAATATCCTTCTCACAGACACTATTATCTCGGTATACCTTTGTCAGACTGAAGTGCTCTCTACAAGCGAATTCCTGTCATACCCTGCAGTCAAGCTGTCTCATAAACTTCTACAAAGCCAAACAAATATAGCTCTGAGCCTTCCTTTATAAGTGTACTTCTTGCTTGTCATACCATACCTTATTTCTCAGTGCTCTTCTCAATTATTATATACCAGAACTGGACACGGTATTTAGTACAAGTTCTACTGGAAGACAAAAACCAGAGGTAGCACCAGGTTCCTTGCACAGAAATAGACTCTGCCACAGCAGTTAACTGTGAATTCGTATCAGCTTTCTTCCAGAAGAATGGGTTCCCACTTCAAAGTCTTCCTTCTCTGAACTCAGACATTTTGTTTCTGACTTTTTACTCTGAATTGTACTTAACTTCAGACACTTAGCTCTGTCTGGCTATGAGCAGATCACCCACAAATGCAGGTGACATTGTATATCATGCTCTCCACTACTTATTTCCCACTCCACTCATCTTTGTGTGTATAATCACTCCCAGTAATGATTTGGCACTTGCTTCCATTGAAGACAAAATACGACAAAGTATAAAACCCTGCCAGACTTCTCAAGGAGCGCTAGTAGAGTGCTGTATTTTGAGACTCTATTGCCTATACAGATCTACCATGCTGATTTTGTGCCATTACAGTGTCTAAATCAGATGTACTTTGGCATGTGTCTTACAGAACCCTAAGAACAATTCACTGCACCTACAAACATTCTATCCAAGCTGCAGTTCACTTGACAATACCTTTGTCCAGAACTCCTAGTGTCTGGCATTATCTCAGTAGTATTTGCTGTAATTGTAGATTTAAGGCTGTATCTATTACCAAGGTATGTTCTGTTTTGTTTTTACACATATACAACCTTTCTGTTTGCCTTACGAATCATATCCATACACACAGATACTTGTAAAATTGAGTTAGTTTTATTAAGACACTAAAACTGCCCCAAAAGTATGACCAAAGAGGTATAAGTAGCATCACTAATACAGATAAAATACACCTGTGGGAGCTTGGTTCAACAGAATTGTTACCTGCTTTCTCTACTGCAAAAGAGATCTTTAATTAACAGATGAAAAAAGTTGAAAGCAGGAAAATTATAAAAAGGACTGGAGTCTGCTTTTTACATTCCAGTTGCAAAATGACATCATCTGAAACGCTTTTTTTAGATCAAGCACCAAAAGGCTCCATAGCAAACAGCATTATCAAGGATATGCAAGTCTTCTACATTCAAGTTTCCTGCTCATCAGAGGACTAACAGGCAAGGTTTGCTGAATCATCTAAACAGCATGCATGCCTTGAAAAACACTACTTTTTTTTATTCTGTCCACAGTTACATTTTTGCCAGAACTATATTCAGAATTTTCTGGTGCCCAGTGACAGGATCAGAGGAAAACAGAAACACACACAAACACAGGAGGATCCTTAACACCTCTGAAACACTTTTTCACTGCATGGGTGGCTGAGCACTGACACAGGTTACCAAGGGAGGTGGCAGAGTCTCCCTCCTTGGAGATACTCTAAAGCCATCTGGACACTGTCCTGGGCCACTGGCAGTAGGCGGCCCTGTTTGAGCAGGGGGGTTGGCCCAGGTGACCTCCAGTGATACTTTCTAGGCTCAACCCTTCAGTGGATATGTGATGTAAATGTCTTGCCTGCACTGGAAAAAAAAAATTATGAGTAATTTCTGATCTGTGGACACAAACTTCATATTTGCAACAACAGCTGTGAGAGTTTTATAAGAGATTGACAGTGCAAATTGGAGCCTGTGATTAAAAATTGGTGGTGTTACACTGTTTCATTCCGGTTGAACATCTATTCTGTGGTTGGTTCATATATCTTGTCCAATTCCCAAACAGAATGTAGAGGAAATAGAGTTTAAAAGATTGTTCTGAAAACCAGTATGAACAGAACTATGGTCAGTACGTGAGGAAATATTACAATCACAAAATAAAACAGTGATCTCAATGGGCTGCCAGCAAAGTATAATTTTTATCTCAAGGTTTCACAGTCATTTCCTATAGCAAAGAATCCTTTAGCTTGGCGTTATACGCCATCGGTTCGGCAATATTTTGAAATCAGTCACAAAAGAATGTAAGTTTATTGACTCAGCACTGTCAAGTAAAGAATGTCATACAACACTTCCAAAGAAAAGATGAGTGCAGAGTTATATAAATTCAAAAATTAATGGAAGGTTATTGCAAAGGAAACTTGTGGGATTCTTTTACTTTATTTTTAAAGGCTGGCAAACTTTCTTCAGTTTTTAGTTTTAAACAAACACTACCAGGCTGAACAGGTCAAAGAAAGTTGGATAGAGTAATTGAGTACAGTTTAAGAACATGAGCAGTTTGTTCTTGCTGATAAATTAGACAGCTGCTCTGAATTACATTTCATGCTGTTTTCACACAACAGCTAATTTCCTCCTGCTAGTTCTAAAGCTACGTGGAACTGTACACAATTAACTCCACCACCTTTCCTTTATCCTTCAAAAAGCATCAGTTCTGCTTGCTTACAGTTAGTTCTCTACATATTTTCTTTTCTGCCTCTACCCTATAATATTATAAAAAATAATACACATTTGTAATAGAAGAAATGCATCAGTGGCATAATGCAAGTTCTAAAAAGATTAAGTCATACGGTATTTTTAATGATGAAAAAACTGCACATTCTTGCAATATGGAATACTCGCGTCATTGCAAGCTCCAATGAACTGCATTTTTTCCCCATTTTCAATATATTTTACACCTCAAAGTATTTCTTTCCCTGCATTTGGAAAAATAGAACTAAATACCAACTTTCTTGTTTTCTGAATACAATTTACACTTGGTTGTCAACCTACTTTCAATAATTATGCAAATTGTATTATAAGTGGATGCAACACGAAGCTACCGTGTTGTTTGTTTTTTTTTTGACAGGAAAGTCATTGTGATAAAGGATATTTATAAAGAATAAGGTTGTACAACTGCAGTTTAATACAAATATACAAATGAAACACGTTTTTAGGAAGCCGTATCTCTTCAAAATGGTACAATTAATATGTACCACAGCAGATCTATGGCACAAGAGTAAAATACTTCTTCAGTAATGGCCTAAGGTCCTTGAAAAGGGAAGGCAGTTTGTGTGGGGAACAACAGTTAAGGCACATGCTTCATTTTAAACATAGGCTGAGGTTCTCCCTCCCTCCCCAAGCCAGAGTGGGACAGGTGCATGTGCATGAAAAGAATGGGGTATATCTGCTTCTTTCAAAAGAGACCTCAAAGAACTTTATGCCTAATTCATAGAAGTCAGCTGTAATCCTTCCACTGACTTCAACAGATTGTCTTCAGTTGTCACTAAAAAAAATTTGCATTAAATAAATTTATTTTAATGGTAAATACATTCATCCAAAGACTTACACATACTTCTCACCTAAATGAGTTGAAAACAGCACCATCAGCAAACTCATTTAACCTGTTGTGTAAAGTTGTTAATTCTCTTATTGTGATATTTTTAATGATGACAAAAATATGTATCATTTTGGTTTATAGGAGAACTTTCCTGGCAATAAAATTCTCATGGTAAATAAAAAAAGAGGAATTTTTGTAATTCTTGTAGTTATGATGAAATTAAAATAATGTATTATCTTGCAATTTAATTTTCATTTTGACATTCCTCTAGCTAATTGTGTAGGTAAACGTTAAATCAGTTTCAAACACGCTAGATTCTGAAGGCGCAAAATAGATATACCTATAACAATTGCAAATTGCTCCTTTTCCTACTCTCTTTACTGTTCTATTTAAGTCATTTTTTAATTTGCTTCCATAAATTTTTGATACTAAAAAACAAATACAGGGAAGAAGAAAAAGAACCTCATTTTAGATTATGCTAAGTCATTAAAAACTGGAATGTTTGAATTGAAAACGCTTGCACTAATTCATTAAACACATACTCACATTTCAACCAACTTTTCCAGGAGGAAGTAGCATTTGGCTAACTTCTGCTCACAGCAGTACTCACTCCTACCGGTATGGAGACATTTTTTCTTTTTACTTGCTCAAAATGCTAAAAGGTAACTTCTAAGTTATTTATTCAGTTGTGGAAAAAATTTAGCCACAAAGACACAGTCGAGTACCCAGGTGAAGTTATTGGGAGCTGTGTCCCCTTAACTCAGGCTGAATTTTGACCTTAGGTATAACCATCTTCTCCCAGTGAAAGTACTTAGCAACTTAATGGTAGCAGGAGTTTTACAGTTTGTTTTGCTGTCTTCCCAAGACACCCAGTTTCTTGTGACAGTTCTCTGGCCAAACACAATTGATGTACAAGTATTTTTTGTTAGAGCCACCCAAGAAATATATAAAAACCAGGTATAGTGAATTTCTATAGTGTGAGTTAAACCCAAACACACACACAAGCACTATGCTTCCCATCTGTGCTGCTGAAATGACTGTGTGGATGCTCTTGACTCTTCATAAAATAAGATTAAATTACTCATCTTCAGATTCTTATACATTTATTCAAAACCAACTGACTTTCAGCTTTAAATTTGTATCCCTCTTACACTTAGCATATATTCTTCCTTCAAAAGTCAGTCATACAAACCTTTAACCCTAACCACTGCAGAAGTATTTTAAGAAAATAGAAGACTTTTTGAAATAATGCACGTATACTAGTATAATTCATTACTATGCATTATTCAATACATATTAGATTGAAATATCAAGCCCCAAATTACCATCCTGTTGGCATGTGAGAGCCTTCTCATATCTCTCTTAATTTTGGTTGCTGCTACTTGCTACAGGTGGCACCGCTTCCCCAAACAGAGCTACTGGTTATGATTTACATCAGGAAAGCAAAAGTAATTCACATTTTTTGTTGCTGTTGCTCTTTCAAGAAAGCAGCCATCCCAGCTATGCACTGCCACTGTGTATGCGATGAGAGGGTGATGGCATGAGCCTGAGGATAAGGGTCTGCCAGGGGGCTGATGGAGAGAGGAAGAAAAAAGGAAAAGTAATAAAAGGAAATCTCTGAAACAATGACAGATCCAGTCGTGTTTAGTGTCTCCCAGGACCTGCTTCAAAGACCTCTAAAGCAGGCTCACAAAAGCAGCCTTACTGCCGTGTAATAGTTATACAGGATAAGGCAACCAGAGCATGGTCGCTTGGTATCACAGCGACTTTACAGCGAAGGAGGATAAAATGCTACAGATGGACAACACACATTAAAAGAAATTCAAACAGTCAGTGAACAAAACAAAATCAGAGTGGCCAATTTCAGAGGCTAAAGCACTGAGTAATATTCTAGATGAAGTCACCATCAGATAGCTACACAACCAATACAGCAAAACCTCCTGTCTTAATATCACAAAACTGTGATTTATTGATCCCTCACAGAATTTGATGAAGAAGGAGAAGCTTTTAATTAAAAGAAGTGATTAAGTGCAAATCCTTCCCAAGCCTTTCATGAAAATCCTGCATCGGAGAGTGATTTGAAGAGCCATAGCAAGGCAGTATGCTTAGAAAGACAAGGTGTGTTCATAACGCGATTAGCTGCATTGAGCTAAGATACTACTGAAGATAAAGGCAGCTCCTAGTTCTCAGTAGGAAAGAGCTGACAAAACTACCACTGAAGAACACTTTTTTCCCCTCTTGCAAAATTAGCAGAGCTGCTGTTACTATGTCTTCCAGAGAAATTTAGTGGATTCGAAATTACTGTAACGCTTCCCCTTGTTTTATTCATTCCGATGACACAGAATTGAATCTTGTTTAAATGGAGCTATGTTTCCACGGCTCTAGCAGGGGAAAGTGTAATAGAAACAGACAGCAGTGAATATCACATCTTTCTAAAAGGTGACACCTTGGCACTATAGAGAGGTCTTCTGTGAGAGGACACTCAGCCTAGTCAGTTATACAGATCACTAACATGACCTCCTTAATTTCAAGGGATGAGCTAGAAAAGCCTTTCTTGTTTAAGTTCCATTTTCTCATAAGTGAACCAGCAAGGAAATAATGAGCTTCATAATTTCTCATTCCTCTTAAAACAGCCATAACACGTTGGGACTCTGATTTTGTAAATGATTTTTTCCTAAGTGTTGTTTTTCCTCGATAGGCTTTTCTTGGCATTTTACATACACCTAACGTGAAAAGGGAGAGGGTAGAAAGTAGAAACTGTACTGTAAATAGTAAATAAATAGTAAACAAAAGCAGCATTCAGAAGTCATATGAAGGGAAGGTTTTTAGTGTGTGTACTATGATGAGGTAGGAGATTTTCAAGTGTATGCAACTATATGCAAAACCTGGAAAGACTAAACACAAATCGGTAGAAAAGAAAGCAGCTTGGAGAAGAAAAAACTGGGTAAAATCACATCCAGAAGGAAATGAGTAAAAATCCATGGGTTTCATGTCACTCATACATACAGCCGATAGATATCCATTCGTAAAGGGATAAGCTGGCTTCCCCAGCGCTTCCCAGAAAACTGCTTTTAGATCAAAACATGCCGATATGAAATGACAGTTCAGGAACTGAAGTTCAGAAGCAACAGAAAAAGTCTGTCACCTTAGTAACACAGTAAGCAACACGATAAAGAGCTCGTGGAATAAATGGTTTCCCTCAGTATCTCTAAGCCACCACGCTGCTATCAGTACCCAGGCTAGGTAAAGCTACAAAGTCGTGTCTAATACTTCCCACGGCTCAAGGGACTCCCCAGCAGCAGGCAGGCTCACGCCAGGAACATGGCTAAGGTCATTTCTCTAAGTGTACTATCCACAGTCGTGTGCACTCCTGTGCTGTGGGTCTCTTGGAGCTGATCTGTGTGGTATAAACAAAAAAAAAATCCCTTGGAGCAATGTTGTCAATTAATGGATTACTCATCTACGTGTTATTCTAGAGTCTCACTCCTAGGAATACTCATCCAGCAAACTTTTTATATACCTACACTCATATAAAAATTGTTTTCACATAAAAACTCTCCACTATATCTAGATAATACTCAGTTGGTTATAATGGCACATAATACATTTTTGTTGGTAACAATGCCAGTATTCCAGACCAAAGAACTCCAGAGAAGTAAATGTGTTATTACTGATAATTCTATTTATAGCAATTCCACAGTATTCAATTACCCAACCAGAATTTGTCTAAACAAGGCAATGCAGAACTTAAAAGCCTCCTCTTGTTTGCATACAATTTACAACAGGGTGACTTTGTGGATGTCTATTGAGTCAATCCTGATTTACATATTAAGAATCACACGTGTCTGGCCAGAAACCGCCCCGTGAGGGCTACTGCCTTGTTCAGTTGCATGGCTAATAGCACATCATCAGAAAGAGGATTTGACAGCATCTACCAATGATGTCTGAAGTTATTCAGGAAAACACAGCATTGTAAAGTAAAGAAGCATATTTGATGACCATGAGTTCATCAAATATGATGGTTTCGAGGAAAATCATGACAGATTAAAGGTTTTATGGTGGGTTTTTTTATTCCTTACTGATTTTTCAGAATAGATAAGCCATAAAATCTGGAACTGCAAGGGAATACGACATGAAACTGCGCAGGATATTATTGCTTAAACTACAGAAAACAAAATCCATAGAAGAGGGATAACACAGAAAGAAATTGGCTAATGGGCAAAAGATAGCAATTTGTTTCAAAAGGAAATGTACCAAACTGAAAAGAAATCTTACCGGCATAGATGCTCAGGGATCAGAGCTGGGACTAGTCTTAATATTTTAGTTAATAACTGTGCCATAAGACAAAGTTTACTAATAAAGTCAGAAGACATTATCAACACTAAGGAAGAGATGCACATCTCATGGAACTTAATGCTTGGCTTTGAGGCATGAAAAAACAGAAATAGGATGAAACTCAACAGTACCAAAGGCATGAGAGGTGCATTTGGGGGTGTAAAAGAAACAAATGAAAAAAGTGCTATATGCTGGGAGCTCATCGACTGCCAGCGCAAACTGAAAGCACATCGGCATGCCAACTGGTCACAAGATTGCTACAACTTACGCAAAGACATCAAAGCTGTAAAAATTAGAAATGAAATCCAATGTTGCATTCAGAGACACAGAGTCAACAAAATTTTGTGTAAAAGATACAGAACCTTCTATGGAGAATTCCATGCAGGAAAATGGGATTGAAAGGAAAATGTTCACAGGTTAATGACTAGGTATAAATTATGCACAAATGAACTTAAGAGGGGCAATTAGAACATAGTTCCTCAATATTAGAACAATTACGTTTCATACTATCAGCCAAAGAGGAGAGCAAACAGAACGAAAAAGTCTGCTGTTCCCTAACAAACAGAGCTAGTTAAAAGCAAGAGAAGGATTATATTCTGTGAGATAAAAGCTGTCATCAATTAGATGTACAATGTCTTGATAAACTAGAAAGTAAGAGTTGTACTCACTACATATCCAGAGATACACATTATTACTAATGTTAGATGGTAAGGTTTTTGTTTCCAAAACGGACTTAATTCGCAAAGTACACTACTGACCTACCCACATCGAGTTATAACATTATATAAACTCATACTGGAAAATCAGAACAGCTTATCAACCCCTTTGTCTCCAATTTCGGACTATATTCACCATACTAGGAGGAGGGAATCTGAATCCAAATCGAACAGTCAGGTCAGTAACAATCTCCTGTCCCAGTGACGCAGACTGGGCTCTGTGAGGTGCGTGACTTCAATAACCCACCTACTTTTCAACACAAGTTCAAGAGACTTTCTAAAACTAAGAGAAAAAAAAACCCAAAACATTTACTAGCTATATAGTGGCTGCCCCACAGGGACACAAAACAAAAGTCAGTTTTCTTCCTTTCTTAAGGCCCACTAAGGCATTCCATGGTTCAGGTAACCCCTTCACGAGCTGTCATTTCAGGCAGTTCTGAACAACAATTAAACCCCAGAAAACACGTTGCTCTGCCATTAACCCTCTTGAGATCTACACTCAACAGGGCTTTTTCCACAGTCAGCGCATGGTGTTGCCATGTAGTTATGAGTATATTTACTTGGCTTTTACTGGAAGACCTGGTTAGCAAACAAGTTTCTATCACTCTGTTCTGATGGGAAATTTGTATTACAAATTTGAGCTCTATGGCTCAAAATACGCTTGATACTTTTTAGCATGTCTATAACTAATTATAGGTTGCGGGTTTTTAATAAGGCTAGAATATTGTGTGCTGCAGATAGGTTTTTTTAATTTATTTTTTCTGAGCTCAGGTAATAAAGCAAACATTCTGCAAAGGAACCGAAATCCTGAAGGTTCAATATCCACACTATAAGCCAGATATGCTTTGTTTTATCACAGCTTTCATCTCTCGGTTAATAAAACCCAAGTAATAGAACTATTCAACCATTGGTTTTGGTTCGTTTGGGGTTTTTTTCTAAGGGAAAGAAAAATTTAATCACTTTCCTGTATCATTTTCCTCAGCACTCTGCCATAATCATCATTTATATAATTGTAATGCATTTGTAGAGTTTTCCATGCAAAGAGCTCCAGCACTTTACAAATCACTGAAGAGGAAAAGCTACTCTATCCTTTAGCTTGCTATGAGATGTGCTTTAGCTCCATAAGAAATAGTTAACATGTGAAATGAAGTCCATATGGAACCTCGTACTAGTCAAATGCCCTTTAAAATGTCACATACTGTTTATTAACTGATGACCAAAACAACAAAAAATAAAAACAGTGATGATATAGCTCTGGTAACAGAGAAAAATAACGCAATTCATTGCACTGAACATTATTCTGGTAGGATTTTACTGATCAGATGGATCAGATCTCTATACATTCTTTGAAAATGACATCCCAGCTTGCTGATAAAACATGCACAAAATACTTTGTTACCACATACTAGTAACCCTGACTAAGAACCTTTATGCAGGATGAAGTAGCAGAAAATCCAAGTCTGCATGAGACTATTTTCTGCAACTATATTTTCACAAGATAAAGAATTTCTCTGCATACAGACTTCTACCCATTTAACTAAATCCATGCTGTAAAACTTGCTGTCCTTTTACTTGATGGAAGTTTTGCCAGTGATTTCAAAGAGTTCAGGATTTATCCTCTCATTCTGAAATATTAATCAAAATGTAATGGGGATGCATTTGTCTTGATCGTATTATTTCCCCCCGTCTTTAAGCTGAATGAATCGACCAGTATCATGATCAGACAGTCACTACAAGAACAGCGTGGTGTTATGTTAGTATCTGCGGGGCATTCTGAGCTAACCTGGCCCCTGCATGCCAAAAGCCATCAGAAGCGCTCACTTGGCCACCCTGCTACCTAGGGGGGAAAAACCTTCAGCAGTGACAAATTGTCAAGATTGTATGATTGGGAAGGCAGCATAAAGTCTTAATCCAGAACAGTTATTTCTCCAGTTAACAGCAGTCTACACCTTTAGTTCTTTAGAAATTAAGTGCTAGGCACTAAAAAAAAAAAATAAAAAAAAAAGACCAAAGGTCTGTCTACTTCTTTGATCTGACTGTGACAATAACAAGCACTAAATGCTTCGGAATCAGTACATAAACTGGGCATACATGAAATGACATTTCCCTTACTGTATCATTCAGCATCCCGTGGCTAGGAACTGAACCAGAGGCTGCACCCAGACCTTTTACAGCCACTGTTATTTATTCCTCCATCAATCTCTCTAATACTGCTGAAACTTTTAATACTTTTAATTTCCCCTGTATCTGTGGCAGTGAGCTTGTACAATTTAATTGCACTCCAAACAAAAATTACTTTTGCTCCAAACCATTTCATTTTACATCCTCAGCTCTGGCACTGGAGGAAAAAAAAAAAGAAAAACCAGAAAATAAATTGTTCCTGATTTGCTGTTTTTTGTAATAATTATGATTTTATAGGCTTCTACTGTATTTTCTCTCAGTCATCTCTTTTCCAAGATAAAGTTCAAGTCCATTTAGTCTCTTTGCATAGAAACACTCTGTACCACTGTCAGTCCTTGTCACCCATCTCTACACTTTTTTTTTTTAGTTCAAACTGTACAAATCTGACTGTGTTTTCGCCTATACGTTCAGTTCGGTCTAATTCAGTTTTATTAATCTAACCTAGCAACAAATAAAACTCTGAGTTCAACGATCTAAAGTCAAACTCTTAAACATGTTCATGCTGCAGTACAGGTATTTAAAGTAAACTGATTAAATGACTTAAAAAAACTCTAGGAAACACACACTTGGTGCTAACGTGAATGGCCCACCCATATCTCAGTTTATGAGGAAATGCCAAGGCATATCAGGTGAGAATCTGTCACTAGATGCATCTTACTTGCATAAAAATGTACAGGGCTTAATTGTGCATAGTTAGAAATAATTACTTTCACTTTATAATTCACCACAAGTTTTTTTACAATGCATTAATAATTTTCTGTATACCAGGATTGTTTAGCAAACGTATGAACGATAATAGAAAACATGTACCCATCTAAATTACCTTGCATCGTCTCACCTCCTTTTTTGAAGTATAGGTATAAACTACTGTTGTCTCAGATTTTATGTAAGGGTTATATTATTTATAGAAGTAGTCTTTCCTTGACTGTCAGGTTTTTTTGTTGTCTTACAAAGAAATACAAGCCGACATTAAATTTAAAAACACATTGGAATGAAAATATTTCTATAACAAATACATCTATTTTATCATGTAGCACCAGGCTCTGAGTTTACAGAGGTAAAAACATGCAGGAGATACAGCAAACCAAGAATTGTTTAATGAAACATCTTCTTGTCTCAGAACAAATACTCATTAGTAAAACAAATTTTTCACAGGAAAAATGAGGTTTGATAAACACGTTTGTTTCAAAACCTCTGAAGCTGTAAAACTACCCCAACACATCTCTGTCCAAGTAAAATATTTCATTGTCAGAATTTTTGCTATAAAGCATGAACTTCAACAGCCACCTTTGAAATAAAACATTTTAAGAGAGCTTAAGTGAAAATACTGTGTTCCATCTTAACAAAAATATAAGGACTTTTTTGAGAATTCAACTTCTTGTCCTAATTTAGGACAAGGACATCTTACAAAAATCTGCGTAACTTTCCAGGACAGAGTAGTCTTCTCTCAACCCAAGCCCTACAGCAAAGGCACAAAGTGTCGGTGAATACGGGTGGTCATCTCAGCTCTTCTGAAAGTGAGACAGTGAGTTCAGCAGCTCTCTTTTAGGAGTTGGGGGAGAGCTGATCTCGAGCTCCACAGCAGCAGACATTCTGCTTCTTTGGATCTAGTGGGTGACAGGGAACCACTGCTTTTGTTTGGGCTTTTTTTTCTTTATAAAAAGCGATATGCTATATTTTTAGCACCAGAGTTCCCATTAAGTACCACTTTAGAGGGGATTTTTTTAAAAAAATTCATCTTCATCCATGACACATACATAATACGTGTCATGCTAATAACTTCACTCTTCAGCACTTCATCCCTCCCAGAATAACCTGACTTGCAGCAAAGCCCTAAAGATGTAGTGAATAAATGCGGTCTCAACGTAACTTTACTGGCAGAACTAGACCCCCTGCAGTAGCACTGCATTTCCCAACAAGGGCTTCCAATATCCCCAAGTAACCTCGGTGGCACACAGCTAAGATAAATAACTGGAATCTGAAAACCAAGAACGTGACAATCTATATCTTGTACACACACACACAAAAAAGCAATATTCCCATTACAGATATAAAAGCAAGATGTGATGCGCTAGTCTATCATGATTATTTTGTTGTATTTCTATGTAATTTCAATGAAAGGAAGGGAAGGGGTGGGATTACCGAGTATTCCAAGAGCTAAAACATCTGCTGCATCTGTTTGCTGTCTACAAGGCCTAATTCCTTCTGATTAATTCCTTCTGATTAATTGTAACCAACAGAAAATGGCAATAAAATACTTACTAGAAAAAACAATCACTACACGTACCTCTTCTGTAAAACCACCAACCTAATCTGTTGTTAGCACACCAAAAGTTACTGGCAATTTTAATTTGGACTTAGAAAATAGTACTCAGTCACTGTGTGGTAGTTGGGGGTTTTTGTTTGTTTTGTTGTTGTTTGAGTTGGTTTTTTTTAAAAAAAAACCTTTATCTCCTCTAAACTCCTAAGCCATTTCATCAATAGGAAATACATAGATTTTTAGTGACATCTGAAAAGACCACCAACTAATACTACTAATTTTTATCATCAGGCTTCACAGCTTAATTCTTAGAGAAAAAATCCAATAAAATGTTAATTGAGAAAGTTTGGGGAGAGATGATGCAGACAACACAACTACATGCACAGGAAATTAATTCTGTAGATGATGTGGAAAAGATGGCTTATAACGTTAACGAGATATTACTTAAGGCAAGAGAAACAATTAGACTATTAACAGTGAAGATAAGCAAACATTTTGCCATCAAATATAATGAAACTAATTAAAAGTGAAATGAAAATTAAGATATGAATATGAAAACAAAATCAAAGAAGACAAAAGGCCAGAGTCCACAGACTTAAAATCCAAATCAATGTGTTCAAACACGCAGAACCTATAAGATCCTAAATGGACTGTAATTTATCATTACTAATTTTTTGCACATACTAAACGAGAAAGATCTGTCCTCCTTCAGGCATGAATTGGTCTGCTTTTTTAAATAATAATAAAAAAAGATTTCACGGGTACCCAAAAGAAAACTAAAAGGAAAGCGTGAAATTGTGAAGAGCAAGTGTTGAAGAAGCAGTAAGCCGTGTCATGCATTAAGCTAATAATTCTGAAAAATCTACAGGAAGACTCTTCTCTGAGGTATGCTGTGGGCACATGCAACAACAGAGCAAGTGACATCTACAGCTATTAGCTTGCAGTGCTTTACAAAATACTCTTCGACACTACAGAAGCATCACACATGCCAGATCCAATTCTGCTTACACCACTAGTGTAATTCCCACACCTTCATGAAACACTGGGGGATTTATATTCGGCAAGACGTTTCATGCTGTGAGCAGGCCAGCTGACAACTGTCACAAGCTGTCACAAAGGGTGCTCCTCAGGGCTCAGTGTTGGGGCCTGTTCTTTTCAACATCTTTATCAATGATCTGGATGAGGGGATCGAGTGGACCCTCAGGAAGTTTGCAGATGACACCAGGTTGGGTGGGTGTGTTGATCTGCTTGAAGGTCAGGAGGCTCTACAGAGGGATCTGGACAGGCTGGTTCGATGGGCTGAGGCCAATGGTATAAGGGTCAACAAGGCCAAGTGCTGGGTCCTGCACTTGGGCCACAACAACCCCCTGCAATGCTACAGGTTTGGGGAGGAGTGGCTGGAAAGCTGCCCAGTGGAAAAGGACCTGCGGGTGTTGGTCGACAGCCAATTGAATACGATCAGGCAGTGAGGCCAGGTGGCCACGAAGGCCAAGGGCACCCTGGGGTTTATCAGAGACATCCTGGCTTGTATCAGCAATAGTGTGGCCAGCAGGAGGAGGGGAGTGATTGTCCCCCTGTATTCAGCACTGGAGAGGCCACACCTTGAGTACTGTGTCCAGTTTTGGGCCCCTCACTGCAGGATGAACATTGAGTTGCTGGAGCGTGTCCAGAGAAGGGCAACAAAGCTGGTGAAGGGTCTGGAGAGCAAGTCTTATGAGGAGCATCTGAGGGAACTGGGGCTGTTTAGTCTGGAGAAAAGGAGGCTGCAGGGAGACCTTATCAGTCTCTACAACTACCTCAAAGGAGGCTGTAGCCTGGTGGGAGTTGGTCTCCTGTCCCAAGTAACAAGTGACAGGATGAGAGGAAACAGCCTCAAGTCGCACTAATCATGGGTCTCTTTACAGAGCAGATTGTGAAGCGTTTTACGGGCTGCCCAGGGCAGAGGTGGAATCACCATCCCTGGAATTATTTAGAAAATATATGTGGTGCTGAGGGATATGGCTTAATGGTAACCTGGCAGTGCTGGTTGAACAGCTGGACTTGATCTTAAAGTTCTCTTCCAATCAAAACCATTCTGTGGTTCCTTCTTTCCCACTCAATACCATTAACAGTTGCAATGCCACACAAACACTTCAAGCCCCTTGGTTTAGAAGGGCTTTTTATGAGAACCAGAGTACTGAATGGTCCCAAGACTCTACTTAAAAATGCCAGCAGTTTCTTGGTGTGCAACCACCCACCAGGTTTCATGATTTTGTTCCCACTTTTTATTTTTGCTTTCCAAGTATTTCTTCCTCCTTATCTTCTTACAAAACCCTGAAGATTCTCTGATTACCCCTCTCCCCCTACTGTTTCTGAATAATCTCAACCATTATTAGCCTATTGAATCATGCTGTCCTTACCTTCTGCTACTGACTCCTCTGTTAGTACTGACATCTCCAAGTATTCTTTTTTAATGTTTTCCTACAGATGTCCCACAACAACTTCAGTCCAAAGGATCTGTAAACCATTTGAATTTTCAGTGCTTTCTATTAAACCATCCCACATTTGTGAAAACGTCCTGGTTTCAGTTCTGAACAGAACTCATTCTGTTCAGTGATTTTAGTTTTCAGCTCAGTCTCTTCTCGGTGACTGCACTTTCTAAAGTTAACACCATATTCTTGCAGACAGTGTCTGCTTCTATCAGTGACAGCACTTGATGTTGACAGTCACTACCACGGGGATGCAGAAAGGCTCTTGCTGATACTCGCTGCTGTGCAGACCAAGGTCACTGCTCAATCCTGCGTACAACGGCGGGGGTGCAGTGAGAGGCCACACCTGCGGGGAGGAGCAGACAGGACAGGTGACTCTACACTGCCCAACAAGATGTTCCATCCCATAGATGTCATATTACATATGATGTATAAAGTATAAAGCTGAGGGATCACAAGGGTCAATCTCCCTCTTCCTCTTCTTCAATGGCTGGCCCAGCCCTAACCCACGACATACTGAGTCTAGTCTGGGACTTCCTCAGTGCCTGACATATGATGTATAAAGTATAAAGCTGAGGGATCACAAGGGTCAATCTCCCTCTTCCTCTTCTTCAATGGCTGGCCCAGCCCTAACTCACGACATACTGAGTCTAGTCTGGGACTTCCTCAGTGCCTGCCTTGCAGCATCAGTGGTCACAGTTATGTAAATGCCGTCAGGGCAGATGGGTTTGGTATTGGTTTTGTATACATTTCATTTTATTATTATTTTCACTAAAGCAGTTTCAGTTATCTTTTCCGATCCACAAGTCTCTCTCCCTTATTCTCTTTCTCTTACCCTTTGGGAAGGGAAAGGGGTTAATAGAGAGTACTTGTCATTCATCTTGCGGCCTGCCCAGCCTTAACCCATGACAGAAAACTTCAAGCTCACTGTATATTATCCTTCCAAATTTCATAAAATTTACCAGCTGCACAATACCACAGACATGGATTGGCAGTTAAGCCGTTTGCGTGCTGTAATTACTACTCGCAGTGGTGACCGCAGTCATCTCACCTTTACTCCGTGCTTCCCTGCTCTCTTTTCTCACTGTTTACATTACAAACACCTTAGCTGTTGTCTTAAACTGGTATGTGAACAGTTTTGAACAAGAACCAGTCTACATGTTAATTTCCACTAGCCTAGAGGCCTCATCTTTCAGGACATATTTCAATGGACATAAAAATCTTAATTATGCTTTTAATAGCCATGAAATCATTCATATAAGAGTGCATGTTCCTCATGCTCAGAAAAATTTAACAAGATAATGTAGATTGACTTAGGAAAATTTCCAGAAATGAGAAGAGAGAGAAAAAAAAAAAAAAAGAATAGAATGTCCTAAAAGCAAAGTTCCCTAATTGCAGAATATGCAATGCTAGGAAATCACTACACCCTCTCCCATTATTTAGAAGCATCCCTTGCTAATTTAGCCATTGAACAACTTGGGGCGTTGTCTCCATAACATCAGACAAACCTGCAATGTTATATAATATACAATTGCTTCATAATGAGTTGTTGAACAGCATGTCCTCCAGAGAAAAGGAATAAGTGTTTTCTGAGTAATCAGCTTTTCAATTCTGATCAGCCAGCCTACACACTGATTCTGTATGTTATAGTGACCAGGTCTGCATAGGACCAAGTCTCAGCCTTCAGAAGTGTCACAATTACCTCATTAACCTGAATCACACACAAATCACAACAGTTCCACTGATGTTGACGGGACGCTAACCAGTACATGCAGAATTCTGAGCCAACTGGTAACGCCTACTCAACACAGAGCAGCAATACACAAAGACACAATCTGAGGTCCTCCTCCAGCTCGCTCTGGGGCTATCTTCAGCACAGCATTGTAGGCAGCATTTCCAGAGACAGAATTTAAGGTGACTTGCATGCTAACAACTAAATAACAATTGTAAAGATAATAACGTTACGATATCTAATGTTTTTAAGCATATATCCTGTTAAATTTAATTGGCATTATACATTTGAAGCCCAGCAAACATGATAACCCATGAACGGCTTGAGTAGCTCTAGCAAACACTCTGGAAAAAGTACTTGCAAAGAAACCCATTAAAGGACTATATCTGTTTTACTGCAATACAACAGGAGATTCTACTCTCTCTTGCTTCCATGAGAGGTAACTAAAATATTGAAGAAGTTGTTGTATTTAGAGTTAATCGAAAAGACTATTTGAAATTTTTTAAAAATTTAAAAGACTTTGAAAGAAAATAAGGCTAAAATTGAGTAAACTTATAACGAACTCCACAAGCAGAAGCACAATCTACAGAGGAATCTCCAGGACCATCTGGTGCTATGTGCACTGATCACATTTTTGCTGAATCATATCCACTTTTCTGAGTATTGCAAGGCACAAAACATATTTCAAGGGATCTCCTGATCTGTTGAAAGCGAGACACTGAAAGAAGGAAGTCAGTTTCTCAAATCTTAAGTCTGTTAGTAACAAGCTACAGATGTGAACAGTTTCCAAAATTTCATTCCACTATTCAAACTGCGGCCAAAACGTGACCTTACATGATTTTTCTACTGATTTCAATGTTATGAATACAAACATTGGAAGCTGAAAGTCTTGCCTCACACTTTCCACTCCCAGTAAGGGACTGCCTCCAAGAAAATGCTGAATAGAGAACTGGAAGGTATGATTTTGAACCAACCTAATTATATTTGTACAAAAAGCTGCATGGACACTCTTGTTTCAGTTCCCACTAGGTTTAGTTCAGGTTTATTTAAGTTCTTTTTCTTAGGAACACATTTAAGTTGAACCGAGTAAGCTGCTTTCACATCACACAGTAGAGTCCATAAAGGGATTTGTAGAAGTTTACTTACACAGAGCAGCTCACGCCTTTAAATAAACTTTCTCATGTGAACAATATCGAACAGCCATTTGACTCCAAATTCCCTGAACAAATTTAAAAGCAAGGTGCATTCTCTCCTCTCCAGCACAGAGAGGAGATGCACTGATGGCTCAGTGATGCAACTTCTAGACAACGCTGTTTTTATTCCTAGTATCACTTAAGGGATCTCGAGGGGAACATACCCATTTTTATCAAACTGCAAGAGCACATGGCTGGAATTTTTGAACTATTTCTAGGGAACACGTCCAGAAAGAAAAGATTTGAAAGACAGTTCATTTCATCATGGCCCTGCAAAGCCAGCAGTACATCTCTTACAAGAGAGAAGATAGAAGTACGCACAATAGGTGTACCCAGATGTAACTAAGCAGGAAAGATCCTGTGACGTATAATCATTGTTGAAATCAGACGTGCATTTCGTGCTTCCAATAGAATTTGATAAAGTCCTAGCTATAGAATCAAAAAATAGGTTAAACAAGATACTGGAGGGGTCACCAAGTTTCCAACAGAGGAAATAAACAGAGCTCCATGGTCTAACCGATTAAACCAAATGAACCACTGGAAGGTAAAATAACCACTGGAAGGTAAAATAACCACCATTTTCATCAAATGTTCTGAATTAGTTAAGTTACATCTGCTCTTCTGGACACATTAGCCAAGCAAGCACTGGAGTGGCAATGCCTAGTTTCCAGCTCTTTGACTTTGTTTTCAAGAAAAATCAAATGTCATTCATCAGAGGGGACAGAACTAAAAGACCCAAGACAGAAAGGTGATGATAAGCAGGCTGTATGTTCACTGGACCCCACTGACAATCTCAAAAGTAGCTGGATGCATCTGGTAAAAAACGATTGACATTTACGTTTCCCTCAGAAGACCTAATTAGGTCTAACATACATCCATTCACACTCAGACGCAGAAATCTTCAAGGTTATGTTCAAATTATTTCCACATATACTGCCTCATTCGGAAAGGACTGGGAATCTGAACCTCCAAAAGATGCTACAGGTGCTGCTCATGCATATTCTTTCAGCACGCAAACCCTTAATAAGAAAAATACTTATTATTTAAAATTTGTGGCTTTTAACACAGGAATTCTCATCTTAGCCTCTTTGATCCCATTTTTATCTATGACTGACAGAATTTTTCACCACAAAAATGGCATAAGCATTGTTCTAATACTGTCATCATCATCATGGCTTGGCTTCGTGAACGAAGATCTGGGAAGGGCTTTTCCCACGCTTACTGCAAGCGATGAGTGCACCCTTCGGGCCTGCGCGGTGGATTTTTTAGGTGAGGCGCAGCGTGCGCAGAACTGGCTCCACCCTTTACACCTGAGGTTCAGCTGCCAGGGCCTAGCGAGCTTGGACGGTGACAGCGAAGTCCTCAGGTCGTAGGTTTGGTTAGAGTGTCCTTCTCTTAGATGGATGAGCCTTACAAGGCTAAACGAGCTCCATCTGCCCGGGTTTGGAGTCAGAGTTGTCCTTCTCCTAGGATGGTTGCCCGAAGGCTAGTGAGCCCATCCTGCCCGTGGACACACTGTGTCTGACCCTTCAGTTGAGACCTGTCTGGCTTGGGAGACCCCACCGGAGGCACATGCCACCACCAGCACAGCTCTCAACCTCACAAGGGCACGCAAGCTCCTTCCCCACGGCAAGGGGGTGCCCGTGAAAGAGTCGCTGCTCTACCTCTGGACATCACAGACCCGGGCACGGGGTGGCCAGGGCCTGCCAAGAACGGGAGTCATGGAGGTGTCTAATACTGTAAAGTTGTTTTAAATGCCCTGAAAGTCAGTCCTGATCATAATGCTATTATTAATGTAATAACATTATCTATCGGAAAAGTATAAAATGTGCTAAGGGATGGTAAAGTAAATTTTCACACATGGAAGACATTCAGAGAATACAACCTCCCCAAAGAGCTTAAGAAAGATTAAAGTTAAGATAAAGGTCACTTGAAAAGACGCATTGCATTTAGCATGGTATCACTGGTCTGGTAGCAGAATCCCCAAACCTAAGGAGTCTCCTCTATCTGCTCTTCTCATAAAAGCAGAGCTTCCTTTAGGCTTATATAAACATTTTTATAAAATGTCAGAAGCCTGTCAGTCAGCTGCATCTCCACAATGCTCCATTTACCTCTGAAGGGGACTGAATTCTTAATTTAATCCCGAAATCCCATATCATTCTGAATCCTGTCTCCTAAAAAATACTTTTCCCAGTGATTTTGTCACAGATTTTGTAATTCACTGTATCATGAACTGAAAACAGCAGTCAAACCAACACAGCAATCAACAGGTTATCTCAGGAAAAAACAAACAAAAAACAGAAAACAAAACAAGAATTCGGTGGAACTTGATCAGTTACCAGAGATCTGACCAATGGTTATAAATATTTAAAGGTAAGGTGTCAAGAGGATGGGGCCAGGTTCTTTTCAGTGTTGCCCAGCAAAAAGACAAGGGGCATCGGGCACAAACTGGAACACAGCAAATTCCACATGAATGTGGGGAAAAACTTTACTTTGAGGGTGACAGAGTGCTGGAACAGGCTGCCCAAAGAGGTTGTGGAGTCTTCTTCTCTGGAGAGATTCCAAACCTGGCTGGATGTGATCCTGTGAAACCTGCTCTAGGTGAACCTGCTTTAGCAGGGGGTTGAACTAGATGATCCCCAGAGATCTCTTCCAACCTCTATCACTCTGTGATTCTGCGACCTGTGTTTTTATCTACACCGTATGTTTGACTACATTTCACTTTGCTTCTGAGGAAGGCATTCAAACTGCCAGAAGCAGAGACTACAATCTAAGAAACATCAATGACATCCTTTCTGAAAGGGTTCAGGGGCAGTTCTTTAAGGTTCTTAGAAAGCAAAAAGTGTTATCTTGAAATTTGCAATTCAGATGAACGATAAAAGGAAAAAAAAAAATCAGTACCATTACTACTAAAAGCTAAACTTTAGAGCTCTTCAACAGGGTATTTTAAAAAGTATCTTTGACTATAATTAATTGATGAGGAACTGAGGCACAACTAAGTTAAAAGCTTTATCAATGTTAGGCAGCACAGGACTCAGGGAAAGAATCCAAGTACCTTCAGGTTAATGATAACCGGACACAAATAGACCGACAATTCTACTACTGTTCGTACTTCACTGCATTTTCCACAGGCTGCTGCATTAGAAGCAGAACAACCAACAATATTACAGCAACAAATAAATTTAGTGGCTATGAAGAAAAAAATTACAACTTTGTACGTAACAGCTGAGAAACTACTAACTTGAATGAACAGTCAGAGCGTCAGGACAAAACTTCCCTAATACATGCAAAACATTGTAAAGCGCTAGGATGTCAAAAACTAGCATCTATTACCAGGTTTGTAGAACACCATGGGAACAGAATCAGAGTGTTCTCTAACTGTGTGTTTAGCTACCTTTGAATTCCCATATACATGTACTGATCTGCAAAACACCTCTTTGGCAAATACCTATGCTTCTTTAGCTGCTGGGAGTTCAGGCTACCAGTGCTGTAAGACACATCTCTGCACAGGCTCTGAACACTTCCATGATGAGAAGGATCCCATGCAAGTGTGAGGTTCAGCCAGGCAGCTTCTCTGTGCAAGATGAGACTTCAAAGTGTTGAAAACAGGAGGAGTATTTTGTCATCTACTTCCTCTAGCACAGATGTCCTGCAAGGACTTGAGGATGCTAAAATAATACAGCAATAATACATTCAAAGTTCAGCCTTCTACTAAAATTTAGAAGTATAAAGCTGAATATAAATGCCTTCCTCATTTAGACTTTTCAATATTATATTCAGAAAATCTTACTGTGCCCACCTCTGTACCATACCCTTGGTATCTCATACTCTTCCCCACTGTCTTATTGGGAACTTCAACATCATCATTTCAGCACTTGGTGCCAATGCTAGCACTTTTCAAACCTTAAACTCACTCTGTTCATGTTTCACACTCGCAGGAGACTGGCTATTTACTTCTATCCTCTAAGGAAGCTCATAGCATGAATGACAAAATGTCACAAACAATTAGGAAAACTAGTTTTATGCCCCTAAAGAACAAAATGTTGTCTTTTGTCCTCTCGGGCAGGGTGTTGTCTTCTCCAAATAAAAAAGAATGGCTTTTTGCATCCATCAAGTAAATACAAGTCAGCATATCATTACTGCTGAATCTCGTTCCATTTCTTTCCTGGTTTATGACATTACCTTCTGCACCCTCTACAGTCATAGCCTACTGTGAGAGTGGTAGAAAAAATACTAGATTCAAAACCCCTATTCCCTTCCCTAGAGGAATCACCTATAGCTTTTGCTACTCCAGACTATTCAGGAACTTATGACAGAGCAGTCCAGAAAATACTCTTCCCAACCACTTCCTCTGCCTCCTCTTCTCCTACCCCCATCTCAGAGTTTTTATTTCTGTGAAGCAGTTGTTACGAAATACCAAGCACTGCAATTTGACATACCTATCCAGGACTACCAACATAAATTAAACTTCTGGGCAGAGGGTTAAGTGTAATTCACAATATAAGCACATCTGCTTCTTCATGTGAGATACCAAGGAAGACACCTCTGTGCCATACATTCCCTAAGAGTTTCCTAGTAGTTCAAACTTTAAGTATATTGCAACTACAAAACCACAAACAAAACACCACAGCTGTATAGTAATATAACTTGTTTCAAAGTCCCAGCTCACGTGCGAAGATGTGTTATGGAGCCAGTGGTTTGTCGCACACCACCCTCCAAGTGCTGACATGTTTTGACAATGCTGCCACCAATTCTGATTTCTGAAGCTGAAGAGAGAGTGGATGTTCACCTCAGCCATCTGCCAGTGCAGCACAGGAACACACTGCACACAGATTCCTTAACTGATGTACCTGAAATCACCAGGAATCCTGTAATCCGAGGTATGCTTTCTCACTGGAGATAATAATGACTGTATAAATTACACTGACAACAGGGTTTGACTCTTACCCGTGACAAGCAACGTGCATGAAAAATAAATAAAGTCTGACGCTATACAGTGGATTAAACTCTAGAGAAACTCTTGTAGATGCATTCTCTTGATGACTTTTACCCTCCGAAACACATACTCTGAGTTTGTGAAAAAGTTAGGAGCCACTTTCTGAAAGAAGCTTTCTTTTTGAAAATCTAAAGCCCCTTTTGGACATAAAGAGAAAGTAGATTCCTAGAAAACACATGCCACATTCTGCAGAAGACACCTCTGTTTCTTATCAATACAAAAGACCATCTGTAAAAACTAACAGAATAAAAGAACCTGGCAATGTCCAGATTTTTTTCAAGGTAATCTCTCTGAAACCTCTAGAAATTCAAGTCCCAATTAGCAGCAGTATGGAAACTGATTAAATGAAATCACAGAGTCAAACTTTGACTGGCAAATTCACAGGTATTGCTACACACAGTTTTCAGTCCTTATTTCAAAACTTCCGGAGCTTCACTCCATATACTCCTATACCCGTTCTCACATATTTGCGTGCTTTCAACGTCATCTGTGATTTTGCTAAAAATCATGTTTGGATAAATATCCTTACTGTACCACAGAAGAAAGCATTGGTAATTCACAGAAAGAAAACTTCAAACCACAGAAGTCCTGCTTGTTTGAGTAGCCAAACTGAATTTAGTGTAAAATTACCTAAGGGAAAAATTCGGCAGAAGTGGCCTGTCTTTCAGTGCCCCATATGCACACAGGAAGCTTGGTCCGACTCTACGTGTATGATTCCTATACACACACCTCAATCACCTCTGCTTTTGCATATCTAAGCTTTCTTAAATCTAGTCCCTAAGTACAACCAGCTCTCTAGGTAATTCACCTGCTCTCAAAAAAGCAAAGGCTCCCAGAGACAGGGACTACCTCAATGTCTCTAATGTATTCCAGCACTTCCTCCTGCTACCTATATTTTTTCCCCCAATATCTAATTTAGGCCTTCTTTGCTGCAGTTGAAATTCATTACTTACCCAGCTGAACAGAACCAGTGCATATTTCCAAGGCCTGTTATGTATGCTCTTGGGGAAGCCAGGACAATTCTTCCAAACAGACAGACCGTCAGCTGCAAAGGTTCTTCCACTGAACAGAACAGCAGGCTTTCCTTCCCAAAGTCTCCTTTTTTTGATAGGCTCCTCCAATCAAGAAAGTAACGAAACTCCTTTACATGCTGTTTTTATCACGAGATGCATATTTTCCATATGTATTCACCATTAGAGGGAAAGAAAAGATTAAACAGTAAAGGATCAGACTACAAAACTGTAAGTTTACAAACTCTCATAAAACATTACTAGCTCTTCCTGCATATTCCCAAATTTAGATTTCCTCTCTGCTGTTCTAATTTACATTATTTGGGCTGTGTAACTGCATTATTTTAGAGTGCAGTCCCTTTGTTAGTACTCTGAAGCCCTACATTTATTCAGTTCCAACTTCATTCTCAAAGGAAACCAGCTATTTATTTCAGCAAATGTATTCAGGAAGTGTAAATCTGGGGGAGAAACAGAATAGTTGGGCATAATGTTGTATAGGTCCAGCATAACTATTCACTCCACAGTCTAAATTCAAGCCTTTTCTTCCTCCTTGTGGGATTCACAATTATAATATTTATAGATAAATAATGATAGAATCCATGGAAATAATTTTAAAGCTTCTGATAGCTCACAGTAACCAGCAGTAAATTCAGCACACTGTGTAGCACAGTCTTACCGCAGTGAGTAGTTCTTGCTGCCAAGGAACCACAACCAACTACTACAGGTTTTGTTTTTCTTTTTTTTTTTTTTTTTTTGGGGGGGGGGTGTGTTGCATTGTTTGTTTTTTCATTTTAAAAACATACAACATACTCAAAGGATAAGGAGGAAGTACAGGCCTCTGAAACTCTCAATCAGATCTCAAGAGCTCTGAAATCTGCTCCTGGTTCTCAAAGACCTCTTTTGGGACATGAGACGAGCCACTTGCACTCCATGCTGCAGTACCCCAGGATATATCAGTTCCTTTCTTTCCCACAGTCTGTCCTGTCTGCTTAAATAGTAAGGAAGAGAAGTCTTTCCTTTGGTGGGCTATGAAATTATAGACTCAGAGGCCAGAGAGGTGGATTCTGCATCAGTGTAAATCAGTTGCAAATCACATGACTTGAAATAAGAATGAATTTCAGGCTATCCTGTACACAAAAGGCTAAACTAGACTTCACAGATATCCCTTCTGGCCTCTGTATTCTTCCACATGTTAAAAATCTGTACCTAATTCAAGTACGAATTCGTTTGGCTCCAATGTGGAAAGCTGTGGATGTTGTCTACTTGGACTTTAGTAAAACTTTTGACACTGTTTCCCCACAGCATTCTCGTGGAGGAACTGGCTGCCTATGGCTTGGATGAGTGGATTCCACCAGATAAAAAATTGGCAGATGGCCACAACCACAGAATGCTGGTGAATGGAGCTAAATCCAGTTGGTGGCTAATCATAAGTGGTGTTCCCCAGGGATCAGTGCTGGGCCCAGTTCTCTTCAACATCTTTATCGATGATCTGGGTGAGGGGATTGAGTGCACCCTCAGTAGGTTTGCAGATGACACCAAGTTAGGAGGGTGTGTCAATCTCTTTGAAAGTTGGGAGGCTTTACAGAGGGGCCTGGACAGGCTGGTGCGATGGGCTGAGGTCAGCCGTATGAAGTTGAACAAGGCCAAGTACCAGGGCCTGCACTTGGGC